>NC_048218.1:132519045-132556220 GCF_002007445.2 Ailuropoda melanoleuca | reverse complement strand
AAAAAAATGTTTAATTTTTTTGTGACTGTTTATTAAGTAAACTAAGTAAATTTGCTCTCATATTATACTTACTTTGTGTTTTGCTAGCAAAATGGCATTTCAGGTAGAAAAGATCATTAAGTTTGACCTATTAAGGATTTGAGTGAGAAACTGAGATTGTAATTTTTTTCTATAATCAGGCAAAATTACACACATTTTTCTAAAATGCAAAATTATACAAACCAAAGTAATTTTTTTGTATAAAATATATGCTAATATTGTATATGGCAGTGTGGGAAACTAAAGAAATGTAAAAAAACCTATTTCATGTCCTCAAAGATGATGGAAGGTAGCTCAAAACAAACAAATAGAAAAAATGAGAATTCTGATATGCAGTAGTCTAGATAAGTAGCAGACTTACTCAGAACATAGTAATATTTGGGTATCTATGAAGGTGCTAGTAATAAAAGTCCAAAAACAAATCATATGTGATGACACAGGAAGACTGTCATTATGTACTATGAAGAAAGGGTGGCCTAGAAGTACTGTGATTCCAGTCCTTTAGAGCTCTGGTGTGGGAACTATAGACCCAAATACTAAAGGAAAGGGCTGCATCACCACAGTATCAATCCCAAAACCCAATTATTAGATATGAGGTCTAAGCTCAGAATTGGACTCAACATATAGTGGATTTTGGGGCACCTGGGTGGCTCAGTCGTTAAGCGTCTGCCTTTGGCTCAGGGCATGATCCCAGGGTTATGGGATGCAGCCCCACATCAGGCTCCTCTGCAGGGAGCCTGCTTCTTCCTCTCCCACTCCCTCTGCCTGTGTTCCCTCTCTCGCTGGCTGTCTCTCAAATAAATAAATAAAATCTTAAAAAAAAACATAGTGGATTTCATTCTATTTCACCTAAGGTTCTGAAATGATATCCCCTTAATTACCCAGAAAGTAAAGATGATGACTAGGCCAAGTCTATTGGGGTGTTCAGGTGGTCTCAGAAGGAGACTAGTGTATATTTATTATTTGGATCAAAAGAACTTAGACTAGCACAAAGATAATAATTTTCAATGAAAGCTTTCTTTCTCATAATCTGATAAGAAACAAAATATGGACCCACAACTATATGGTCAACTAATCTTTGACAAGCAGGAAAGGATATCCAGTGGAAAAAAGTCTCTTCAACAAATGGTGCTGGGAAAACTGGACAGCAACATGCAGAAGAATGAAACTGGACCAATTTCTTACACCAAACACAGAAATAAATTCAAAATGGATGAAAGACCTAAATGTGAGACAGGAAAGCATCAAAATCCTCCAGGAGAACACAAGGCACCCACCTCTTGACCTCGACCATAGCAATTTCTTACCAGACACATCAAGGAGGCAAGTGAAACAAAAGCAAAAATGAACTCTCAAGACTTCATCAAGATAAAAAGCTTCTGCACAGTGAAGGAAACAACAAAACTATGAGAAAGCCTGTGGAATGGGAGAAGATATTTGCAAATGACATACCTGATAAAGGGTTAGTATACAAAATCTAAAATGAAATAATCAAACTCAACATCCAGAAAAACTAATAATCCAGTTAAGAAATGGGCAGAAGACATGATGAGTAGACATTTTTTTTCCGAAGACATCCAGATGACTAACACATGAAAAGATGCTCAATATCACTCATAATCAGGGAAATATAAATTAAAACCATGATACCACCACACACCTTCAGAATGGCTAGACAACAATATAGGAAACAATAGATGTTGGTGAGTATGTGGAGAAAGGGGAACCCTCTCACACTGTTGGTGGGAATGCAAACTGGTGCAGCCACTCTGGAAAACCAATATGGAGGTTCCTCAAAAAGTTAAAAATATAATTACCCTATGATCCAGCAACTCCACTACTAGGTATTTATCCAAAGGATACAAAAATACTAATTCAAAGGGGCACATGCATCCAGACGTTTATAGCAGCATTATCAACAATAGCCGAAGTATGGAAAGAGCCCAAATGTCCATCGACTGATGAATGGATAAAAAAGATGTGGTATAGATATAGATATAGATATAGAATGGAATATTAGTCGAGCATCAAGAAGAATGAAATCTTGCCATTTGCAATGACATGGATGGAGTTGGAGTGTATCATGCTAAGCGAAATAAGTTAAGCAAAGAAAGACAAATACCATACAATTTCACTCATATGGAATTTAAGAGACAAAACAGATGAACACAGGGGAAGGGAGAAAAAGAGGGAAGCAAACCATAAGATTCTCTTAATTATAGAGAACAAACTGAGGGTTGATGGAGGGGAGTTGGTTGGGGGGGTGGGATAAATGGGTGACAGGCATTAAGGAGGGCACTTGTGTTGAGCACTGGGTGTTATATAGGTGATGAATCACTAAATTCTACTCCTGAAATCACTATTACACTATACGTTAACTAATGAGAATTTAAGTAAAAATTTGAAGAAGAAAAAAAAAAGGAAATTATGTGTTTATATAATCAGAAGCTCTCTTGCACGGAAACTAGCGAGTTAAGGAGTTAAGGTTAACGATAGAGTTCATATATACATAATGATCAACAGTCTTAATTAGGGAAAATAAGGTAGACGGGCTTATGGCGGTTATTTAAGTGCTATTCATTTCTTCCACTTTCATTTCATACTTAAGCTTCAATTCAATGAGTACTAACTTAGCAATTGTCAAATATACTTTTAGAATGCAAAGCGAATTATCAGTAGAAAGCGCATGATATTTAGAGTAAGAGAGAAGTGAAATTAAATCCCAAGTCCACCACTTACTAACTGGGTAGCAAGTCAGTTCCAAGTTGAATGTTACATNAAACAATAGATGTTGGTGAGTATGTGGAGAAAGGGGAACCCTCTCACACTGTTGGTGGGAATGCAAACTGGTGCAGCCACTCTGGAAAACCAATATGGAGGTTCCTCAAAAAGTTAAAAATATAATTACCCTATGATCCAGCAACTCCATTACTAGGTATTTATCCAAAGGATACAAAAATACTAATTCAAAGGGGCACATGCATCCAGATGTTTATAGCAGCATTATCAACAATAGCTGAAGTATGGAAAGAGCCCAAATGTCCTTCGACTGATGAATGGATAAAAAAGATGTGGTATAGATATAGATATAGATATAGAATGGAATATTAGTCGAGCATCAAGAAGAATGAAATCTTGCCATTTGCAATGACATGGATGGAGTTGGAGTGTATCATGCTAAGCGAAATAAGTTAAGCAAAGAAAGACAAATACCATACAATTTCACTCATATGGAATTTAAGAGACAAAACAGATGAACACAGGGGAAGGGAGAAAAAGAGGGAAGCAAACCATAAGATTCTCTTAATTATAGAGAACAAACTGAGGGTTGATGGAGGGGAGTTGGTTGGGGGGGTGGGATAAATGGGTGACAGGCATTAAGGAGGGCACTTGTGTTGAGCACTGGGTGTTATATAGGTGATGAATCACTAAATTCTACTCCTGAAATCACTATTACACTATACGTTAACTAATGAGAATTTAAGTAAAAATTTGAAGAAGAAAAAAAAAGGAAATTATGTGTTTATATAATCAGTAGCTCTCTTGCACGTAAACTAGCGAGTTAAGGAGTTAAGGTTAACGATAGAGTTCATATATACATAATGATCAACAGTCTTAATTAGGGAAAATAAGGTAGACGGGCTTATGGCGGTTATTTAAGTGCTATTCATTTCTTCCACTTTCATTTCATACTTAAGCTTCAATTCAATGAGTACTAACTTAGCAATTGTCAAATATACTTTTAGAATGCAAAGCGAATTATCAGTAGAAAGCGCATGATATTTAGAGTAAGAGAGAAGTGAAATTAAATCCCAAGTCCACCACTTACTAACTGGGTAGCAAGTCAGTTCCAAGTTGAATGTTACATGACTTCTGTCAGACCCAGCTTTCTTATCTATTTAATATAAATACAAAAATCTCCGTTGCAGGGTGATTTTATGAGGACTAAGCAAGGCGATGCATGCCAAATAAAAAGCAGTTTCTTTATGAATGAATAACAGTTATTATTACAGGGAGTGCTGAACTTGAGTTTCCAACTCATTATATCTGACTTTGTTTACTGATTTAAACTTTTAAAAAGTATTTATTTATTTATTTATTTGAGAGAGAAAATGAGAGAGAGAGAGCACAAGAGAGCACAGAGGGAGAAGCAGACTCCCCACTGAGGAGGGAGCCTGACACGGGACTCAATCCTGGGACTCTAGGATCATGACCTGAGCCAAAGGCAGTCGCTTAATCAACTGAGCCACCCAGGCGCCCCTGTTTACTAAAATATACCTTTCTTCACTTCACTGGAGTAAATCATCTTATTAACTTCTTTTACTTAAAACATATATCCAATCTCTCAAAAACATACCATCTCTAAACATCTCTTACTCCAACCCACATAATCACCTAGTCACCAAGGTCAGTGAACTGCAACTTTGACTTAACTAATATTATGGATTGAATTGCTGTCCTTTCTGTCTTGACTTTCCATTCCCACTGCTACTGTCATGGTCCAGGTCATTCAATTAGCCTGTTCCATAGGTGTCTTCAATTTGTGTATCTCCATTCTCTCCCTGAGTTACTTTTTTAACATAGCTCAAATCATTTCACTCCCGAAAACAAGAAATTTCATTTACACCCACTGCCGAAAGAATAAACTCCAGAGTCTTTTATGTGGTCTTTGCGAACATTCAAATTATCTTTTGACCTTAATTTTTCTATATTCCTATTAACCCACATTTCCTAAAGTGTCCCAATTTCTCCCTGGCTTTAAGTATACATATTTTTATGCTCTCACTGCCATTATTTATCAGCTATTTCCAAATCAAACATTAGCACAGCTTTGAAGCTTTCTCTGACATCAGAGTCACCATTAATTTATTCTCCTTCTATAAACAAATATTAAATTATTTGAATTAAGAAATTACTTTATTACACCTTAAATTCATCCAGTATTTATTCTGTCTTCCATATTACATCATATGCTCCTTGAGGATAGAGAATCTGAACAAATTTTTAATTTTTAGTTCTTCCTACATCTTGCAGAAGAAGACATGCAATAAACATTTGTCAAATGGAATGGTATTGATGAAGTCATATGCCTACATATACACCCTCATAAGGTCTTATGATAGTATTCTGGATCAATGCTATTGTTAAAACATTTAAATCAATGAAAAATATAGATTATCTTCATGATCTTGATTAGGTAAACAATTCTTAAGTAGGGTATAATAAAGAATTAACCACAAGGGAAATGACTGATAAATTCCAGTTCATTAAAATTCAGAATATCTGTTCATAAAAAGACACCGCTGAGAGTAAAAAAAGTGTAATGAGACTTGGAGAGAACATTTAACATATAATATAACATAATATAACATAATACAATAACATATAATGTAACATAGTTTATATTTATATATAAATGCATATTTATAAAATCTTCAAAAAAGGACTCATATCGAGTATATGGCTATTCATACAAATCAGTATTAAAAAAATCTTTTAAACCCATTTTTGAGCAAAAGACTCAAATACAAACCTCAGAAAAAAGGGATATCCAAATGGATAACCAAGACATAAACATCTGCTTGCCATTTACTGCCATCAAGAAAATAAAAATGAAGTCATTATTATACCATTCTATACACAACAGGAAATATAAAACCAAAAACAATGATGGCAAATTTTGATGAGGATCTGGAATCTCTAGAATGTTCAGACATATAATACAACCAATAATGTTTAGACATATAATATAAATGATAATATAATATAGTACAGACACTTTGGAAAACTATTTGTCCATACCTACACTAAAAACCTGAACATGTGTATCTTATGACCTGGCAATGGTACTTCTAAGTTTACATCAAATATAAATGAGTTTATATATAGCTTCTTATGTACAGATACAAGAATACTCATATCAACTTCATTCACAGTAGCCCAAACCTGGAAATAATCCAAATGTTTTTTAATAATCCACAAGTCCATTTCAATAAAGTTCAAAAACAGGTGATGCTAATGTATTGGTGATAACTGTAATACTGTTCCATGGTGACAGATAGTAGCTACACTTGGGGTGAGCAGAGCATAATATATAGACTTGTGGAATCACTATGTTGTACATCTGAAACTAATTTAACATTTTGAGTCAACAAAAGATCAAATTTATCTCTTAAGAGGATGTATGACAGATGCTAGAAATATCCTATGAATTTAGCTGCTGATAACACAGATGTATACATATACTACAATTCATCAAACTATATGCTTAAGAAATGTGCATATTATTGTATGTTTATTATACCTTAACATAAATATCTTATAGAAAAGACTTCATATGTGAAGTAAATTATAACTTCTTTCAAAAGCAACATCACTTTTCATAACAAAAATTTACCATCCTATATGAACTGCTTGGATAATAAACACAAAATTTCAGAAAAAAATGTTACCCTAATTTCATACAAAAAGGAAAAAAAAATAAAGCAAGATATTCCAAAATGTTAATATTTATGGGTTATTAACTGGAAGACAAATTGAAATAGTCACATGCTTGAATTTTTACATCTAATCATCATAAATGCGAGCACTATGAACATCAACTGATTTAACTGTGTAGACAGGCAAATGCCATGATGGCATTGTCTTTAGTAGTGTGATTTATAAAATGGTAAACCCTGGTAAAAAATTCTGACCAAAAAAAAAAAAAAAGACATTCTTCGTTATGTATGATACTTACATTTTTGAAAATTTTTGTGTACATAAAAACTGTGCAAAAATGTATTTTGTGTTTAAATGAAAAAGAGAAAGGGTCTAGGCTCATATAAATAAATTATTTAGATACATAAGTATTACAGTGGTAACTTAAGGGTAATAAGGGACTGTGCCAAGCATTTTACAAAAATGAACAAATCTTGCCCATCTGCGTTTTAAACGTCACAATGATCCTATTCTTGTAACCACTCAAAATTTTCACTATGTACATTTGATCCTTGAACACCTGGGTTTGAACTGCATAGGTCTGCTTGTATGGGGATTTTTTATAGTACAGTACTGTGAGTGTATTTTCTTTTCCTTATGACTTTTTTTTTAAAGATTTTATTTATTTATTTGATGGAGAGAGAGCCAGCGAGAGAGGGAACACAAGCAGGGGGAGTGGGAAAGGGAGAAGCAGGCTCCCAGCAGAGGAGCCTGATGTGGGGCTCCATCCCAGAATGCCAGGATCACGCCCTGAGCCGAAGGCAGATGCTTAACGACGGAGCCACCCAAGCGCCCCTCCTTATGATTTTTTTTAAGATTATTTATTTATTTATTATTTATTTATTTAGTTATTTATTTCACAGAGATAGACAGCCAGCGAGAGAGGGAACGCAAGCAGGGGGAGTGGGAGAGGAAGAAGCAGGCTCTCAGTGGAGGAGCCCGATGTGGGACTCGATCCGGAACTCCAGGATCACACCCTGAGCTGAAGGCAGACACCTAACGACTGCGCTACCCAGGCGCCCTCCTCCTTACGATTTTCTTAATATTTTTGTCTTTTTTCTAGTTTGTTGTGAGCATACAGTGTAGAATACATACAACATACAAAATATGTGTTAATCAACTATTTATGTTACCATAAGGCTTCTGGTCAGCAGTAGGCTATTAGTAGCTAAGTGTTTGGCAAGTCAAAAGTTATTCATAGATTTTGACTATGGGGGTTGGCACCTTTAACCCTTGTGTTGTTCAAGGGTCAACAGTACTAAAAAGCTTCCCTAGAGGGTGACACACCCTACTGAGAACAACTGCTTTAATAAGTCAAATGCTATGAGCAGCTGGACATTTACATATTACCGACAAAGGAAAGATTACAAAAACTTTCTTAGCGTCAGAATACCATATGAAGAATTACACAATGAAGAGACTTACTGTCATAATAATAGTTACAAAAACTTAAAAGTCCATAGTTCTCCTACACTTATTCTTCCAAGAGTAATAAACTCAATAATGAAATATATGGCATCCAACAAAGAAATAACGTGACAGTAGAATGTCTTTCTACATCTTGAAATTTAGTTTTAAATAATCTGTACTAATGATAAGTAAATATAAAGCACAAATACATAAGACAGAAAAAAGTGAAAATATTGTGACAAGTGAAAATGGATTTTAAGTTTTCCTTCTTGAAATTATTTAATAAATCTGTTTCATTAAAAATTTTTATATCACAAAGTCTATCAATAAGAAACAATGAGATTAAATGATGCTAATTTTCACATTTTTATATAAAAATTTTATTTTACAATGTTCATACATTTGAATACTTAAAAATATACTACAGAGCTTTTACTTATATTTTGTGATAAACATTTTATGTGACATTTTTAAAACCAATTAACTCAACAATGATATATTCAACTCTATTTTGACAAATCCATTTTGTTATGTACCTACATATTACAGTAAATATAACTGCAAAATATATTATGTGAAAGGCAGTGAAAGAGCTACTGTATGGCAAACTGTGGCAGTATAAAGAAGAAATCAGTTACATAGTATGCTTAATATTCCTTCGGACACAAATATCTCTTTGAATAGGACCTAAAGGTATAACTTTCAGTCCACATGTGCACACCACATGAGCAGGTGAAAGAGTGAATAGGGAAATGTGATGACAGTTCTGTGCCCCAAAGCAAATCACTCCAATATGTATTTCTGCAACTGTTATAAATCTAATGTTTTCTTTTAACTAGAACATTCAAGATATTTAAGCAAACCAGCTTATGTATATAAAAGAAATGTGAGCTATTTGATTTCTCCATACTAGTTTGATACCCTACAAAGCTGCATGAAGATACACTTTTGCATAATATTTAATCTATGCAACACAAATAATTAGCTTAGTAATATATTAATTAAAACAACAGATGGTAGGAATATTAAAAGCAATGTATGAGAACGCTCCAATTCTATATCACTGCCGTAAATACTGTAATTACCTTTATTTATGTACAAGTATGTCATAATATTAAACATATACTTATTTCATTTCTTCACACAATTTGACTTTAAAAACATTTGATTAATTAATTTCTAAATGACACAGTTTTATTTCTTATAATTGAATAGGTTTAATTCTGCCTTACAATCCGTTGGTGAAGTTTTGCTTAGTTTGCACAGCCAAACTAATCAAATGAAAAGCTGTCTTGGTCTCTTCAATAAAAAAGGTAATAGGGAATGCCAGCTTCCTTTTTCTTGAATGAAAATGTCTTTAATTCTTTAGTAGATCTTTTTAAAAATCTTATGAATGTAGATTATAGAGCCTTCAATGTTTTACCAAGTTATTCTTGAAATTTATAAATCCTATTAGAAGTTAACTGTGACAGTTAAAATGAAAAAGGGATTTAACTTTTTCTTTTGCAATTACTGAATTAGAAGTAACTCTCAATTGTTTTTATTAAGTAAAATATCAAAAGGTGAGCTGTTTTTTGTATATTAATTTGGGATAATATAAAACACAATTATGTCTACGAAGTACCTCAATCCTTTTTCTCATCGTTTAAAAAATTACCCACTTCTTATAGATGTTATTTGACATGATCTCAATGATAAGAATATTTCTTGTAGTATTGTCCATTGAATAAGTCTGCATAGTGAATCTGAATAATATTAATTGATATATGAACACACAGAAAGAAAATCACTCACCAAGTAGAGCTATTTCAAACGGAATGAAATGTCATAGATTTCATTTGCTCCTTATATATACAGTGATGATATTTTAAAAATATTATCAATGCTAATTTGTAGAAAAGTTAAAAATTATGACTAAAATAAATTAAATACATAATATCACCACTATGTTAGGCATGGAAAAATGCTAATTACTTTGGACAATAATAAGCAGTATATAATTATTTAGCCTGAATTCATAGTTGTGATATACAAAAATATGTAGCTAATAAATAAATCTTTCAAATATGTATATCTTTCTCTCTCTTTATATATATACACACATACATATATACATGCATATACACATATGTACACACATATATATGTTCTGGAATATATATAGGTATAAACATGTATTTATATAAAAAATATAAATAAACTTCTTAAGGTTAACCAAGCTATTTTCTCTGTTATTAATAATTAATTACCTTGCTATTATTAAAGCCTCCAAGAAATCATTCTCATTTATAATAGCTAGGTGTTGAGAGGCTTTTGAAGATAAAAATACTTTAAAAGAGAAGTTAACAAATTGACACTATAATTTAAAAATCAAAATTAGGAAACTTCAAATGGACTACTTTTATCACCAATTCACCTTATAAACGTCAATGTGTCACCAAATATGCACTAATATCCTTAGTTAAAACTTAAAAGAAAATACTCTATAGCTTGAAAGTGGCCACCATGTATACCAACATATTTATGTGAAGAAACCAGCCTAACTAAAAAACAGATTCTCTATTCTTGCACCACATTAATCATGGTTGGGAACTCTGGTGAGAGCTATAAAAAACTGACTAAAAAATAAATGCAAATAAATATATGACTGCCAAACAGTGTGATACTATCAAGCTCAAAACCTGTGCAAGCGATTTACTTACACACTTGCTTTAATGACTTGCTTCACAGAAGAAAATCAAAAGAGAGCAGGAATTAATTAGTTCCTACTGCTCTCTTGTGTCCCTTGGCTAATTCACAAAGGAGTGATGACTTACTTTAAGGTAATACAGAATGGAAAATGAATCAGGTGAGCAAAGTATCCCAATTTCTGCCCTTGAAACCATGAAATTCAAGCCAGTTTGGAGCCAGCTATACTTCTTTTCAGACCTTACAGGAAAGCTAAGGCAGAGCTTCTGGTCCCTTTTGAGTAGGAAAAGGATTTCACAAGGGACTGTTGGAAAATTCAGGAAATCTGATTTAATGATAGCATTTATGTCATATATGCTTATTTTAAAATTTGAAACTGCATTAAAGAAAAAGCAAAACCATTTGCACAATCTCCTCTCCCATGAGAACATGGTCTAGTAAATATTTGTTAGAAAAAATGAAATAAATAATAAACAAAAGCAGCTACAAAGAACTGGTTCTCTCTCATTGACCCTTTCTTCCTTCAATCTCTTCTACAAATGTCCCCAGAGTTCTATCATCAGTCTTTTCTAATTCTCTCCATGAGGGACTTTATTTCCATTACTTCAAGCTCCTCTTACATGGTGATTCCTCCAAAATTTATCTATCAATCTTGACATTTCTCTTTTGTGTCAAACTCATTTGGGCGTTTCTGCTATGACACAATATATGTGTGATGGAACACACTTCATACCCTGCAAAATCATGCACTAAAAATAACAAGGCTTAAGGGAAAACTACAGCTGGAGTGTACCGCTAAAAAACTGTGTACCTTGTACCAGAGTGCCAACAAAACAGTAATAATCCCAATAAAAATAGCAAGCAGTTTAAAAGAGATGTAAAATCCCTAATACACGGAGAAATATTCCTGAAAATACAGGATTGGGCCTTAAAAATGGTAAAGGTAATTTTATGGTAGTTTAAGAAAGTTAGAGTCTGCTGAATTACACAGACATGTCAAAATAAACAAAGGGAAGAGAAAAGCACTTCTAAGGAAGAACCTGTGGCCCAAAGGAGTATGGAATGTATTGATATCATCTACAATAAGGCATTTAAGCTGAGTTTCTGCAGACTGTATTCAGGGGCATTTTCTTTAGGTTGGAGAAAATTTGCCTATGAACCAAAACAAATTCTGCGTAATAATCACATATAGGCAATTTAAGCAATCAGGTAAAAACTAATTTGCATTACAGAAAGTCATTGTAATTGGATAGGATTTCTAAATGTTAATGAAAAATGACCCCAATTTGTGTGACTTTATTGAGACTCATTACTTGAACGAGCAGATAAAATCCATCAAATAATTGGGTGAACACATAACCAACCTGAGCAAGATGAGGCTTGCAAATCTGACATGGCAGAGTACCTCTTTGACAAGCACACCTTGAGAAACAGTGATAGTGAGAGCTGTCTTCCCAAGCTGGAGGGTTTCTTCCCTGGTCACCAAGGCACTGCATGCATGTTTGAGTTACCTATCCCCTTTCTATAAGTTGTACCAGAACATCTACTTAACTTCTTTCATTTGCACTATTCATTCAAATAAAGCAATTTGGACCCCTCCCCCCACCCAAATAAATAAATAAATATTCATGAAAATAATTTCAACTAGATATTTTGTAGGCCCCTCAAAGTCAAATGAGCCCCAGGTGAAACTTTCTATCATCTGCTATATACATGCTATTCCTCATACCGCTTACTTGGGATAATGTCCTTCTTGTCATTTAGGCTTGAAATAATGAAGTAGCAACAGCAGCAACCGGTATTTGAGCATCTTTGGAGTTAGACAAGTGTTGACTCCCAACAACACCATTGTTCAATAGTGAGCAAATCATATAATGTTCATAATCAAAATCCATATCTATTAAAATGGAGTAATTTATATCATTTTTGTTGTTAGCATTAAGTAAAATGATGTTTGAAAATATTTTGGCACAATGCCTAACACTTCTCAATAAACAGTAGCCATTACAATCTTCAATCTCATTTTTCGCTTAAATGACTTGAAATGCAATGTGTTTCACTCTACTTCCATTTTCACAACTATAGTATGATCCTCTTTATCTATTTCCTGAATAATTTTTAAAATACATTTCTAAATTTTCTTGCCAAACTGATTTCTACCCTTCCAACACATATTTTCAATACTTTTTACATTATCCTTTTGTAAAAAAGCAAGATAGCCATGACATTCCCTTGCTCATATCATTTGATACAATAGTTAGATCATATTCTTGACACCAAAAATCTGAACTAAATTGCAAATGGTCTATAGAGATTATGATATCCATGAGCATCATTTTTTTACCTTGTAAACCGCTTGAATTAAAAATAATAGTTTTTTGAAAAAATTCTTTCATGTTTTTAAAATCAGAGGAAAACAACTGTATAAGAATGAGTTATTAAATCATAATTAAAATCTCCAGAGGCCTAATAAGGTTTAAACCAGATGGTTTTGAAAAACATGCAACTATACCTAGCTACAAGTTTCTCTTTTATCATTAGTAATATCAATGACAAGACCTCACGTCTGAAAACAGAATCAACAGAGTATTGAAGTTGACTTATAGAAATAATTTCCACTTTCTCCTCTTCATCTTCCAATTTTAATTTCAACATATTCATAGGCAAGCTTACATATACACATTAGTTACATACACATTGCTTCCATCTGGAGAAAATAACTCTGATTACAAGCCCCAGGAGTATTGGCTCTCTCTAGCATTAGAATCAACCAGGTAAAGTGTAATAAATTACCATGTGGGACACCATCCATAAGCATAATTAGATAAAGTTGCCTATCTTGTATCCATTCCCTAAGGCCCAACATGACTTTCAGAAATAATAATCTGTGCTCACTAAGATTATGTTTTAGCAAACATTTACATCCAATTGGAAAGAATCAAGTGAAAAGAAACATCTTTTTTTACAGTTAGAAAATATATTTATGAGTGAACTTTTATAATAAGATAAATGGACAATATGGTTTCAATTAAATTTAGGTATTAATGTTTTAATATGTTGTTCTTACAAATATTTGCTCCGTTGGTAGACAGATCTAACATAGAACTTATGATTATGTATTCTATTAATAAAGATCTGCATCTCCATTAGTAGACTTTGATTTCTTCAACAATAATGAACATGTTTAAATTATTGTTATGATTAAAATAGAACCTGGAGTAAAACTACTATTTAGAAGTGCTTGCTGAATAAATGAGTAAATGATTCAAAGAAAAACAGAATTATCTGCTCTCCTAAATGATTGGTGCCACATATTTCAGTATATATGAAACTACAGCAGAATTTTTATTTCTTATCTCTTAATATAATTCATTTTCTAATCTCCCCATTTGGATGACTCACAGTTAAAAGTAGAAGAGGAAATGGAAATGGGGATAAGCACTGTGCTAACTAGAGAAAGTGTGGGCTTAAAATCCAAACACTCCTGATACAAAGTAAAGGCATCCACAGTATCTCTATTATGTCCTACCGCCAACTCTAGGAGGTTATGTTTAAAAATGGCTACTAAATTATGTGCAGTCAAGGGTGACTGCTGTTATGACTTATTTTTTTAGAGCCCTGTCAGGCAAACAAGACCAAGGAGTAAAAATTTAAGGAAGCAGTACTGGTTTTAGTCCAGTTTTGTTCAAGACTGCACAGCAAAAACCTAGAATAGTATTTGACACATAGAAGACATTATATATATATAATTTATATATTAACTGTTTATTATATTATAATATACATATATTAACTGTTTTCCAGGATCCTCTATGTTGAAGAAAAATAAATATTTCATTAAGAACCTCTAGTTTCAGTTCAGACATGTAAGAAGCTTAGAAATCACCTTACAAGTAAAAATTAAAGTGAAAGTCAATGACTTTTCTTGGACCCATCAGAGAATTTAGTTTGCAAAGCAAACCACACCTCACAGTTTGGAAAAATAAGCAAATCCAGAAAGTCACAGCTAAGATCTGCTTATCTGGGGCAGAAGCCACTGGAGCTGTAGATTGATAGGAACACTTAATGGTAATTTTGATGGACTGCTGGAGGCTGAGTTTGGATTACCATAAGACAGTAAAAAAAAAAATAATAGTTACCAGGGGCTAGGGGGTTGAGAGAAATGAATAGTCAGAGTGTAAGAGAGTTTTAGGACAGTGAAAGTACTCTATGATACTCTAATACTGGACACATACTCTAATACTGGACACATATCATTATACATTTGTCCAAACCAAGAGAATGTATGACACCAAGAGTGAACCCTAATATAAACTATGGTCTTTGAGTGATAAGGATGTGTCATTGTTGGTTCATCAACTGTAATAAATGTACCACTCTGGTGTGGAATTTTGATAGTGGGGAATGCTCTGCCTATGCAGGGGCAGAAAATATATGGGAAATCTTGGTACTTCTCAGTTTTGCTATAAACTTAAAGCTACTCTAAAAAATAAAGTCTATTAAAATATACAACTATAATTAATATATTAAGGGCTACGATTGAAAAAATAAACACTATTTAAACATAGATGAGAAATGCAGAAGAGGGATGTAGTCTAAGAAATTATTACAGGAAATGTTGGAAACAAAAACACTGTAACAAATAATGTTTTTGATGGGCTCATCAGTAGACTGGATATGGCTGAGGAAAAAATCAGTAAGATTGAAGATATATGAAAAGGAAGGAAGGAAGGAAGAAGGAAGGAAGGAAGGAAGGAAGGAAGGAAGGAAGGAAGGGAAGGAAGGAAAGGAAAAGGAAAAGGAAAAGAAAAAGAGAGAATGAAATTACAGAAAGGAGCACTCAATATTTCAAAAGTATAACATGTATTGGAAAATGAGAAAAAGAGAACAAGTAAGTATGCAAATTTACAATAGCCAAAACTTTCTAAAACTAGTAATAAACATTAAACCATGGATCCAAGAAGCTCAGAGAACATGAAGCAGTATAAACACCCTTAAAAAATGACTCCTACTCACACTGCAGAAAACCAAAGACAGATAATCTTCAAAGAAGCCAAGAGGAGATAAGAGAATGCATTATCTACAGAGGAACAGAAATAAGAATTACAGCAGATTTCTTATCAGAAGGCATGCAAACAAGAAGAAAGTGGAGTAAAATACTTAAAATTTTGAAAGAGAAAAATGATTTGGAATTCTATATGGAATGAAATCATTCTTTAAAAGTGAAAAAAAAAGGGGGGGGGACTTTCCCTTAAAAACAGAATCAAGGAATTTATGCCAGGATAGGATATACCCTTGCAAGAAATGATTTTAAAAATCCCTCAAAGAGAAGAAAAATTATATAGGCAAAAATCTGGATCTACATAAAGAAATGAAAAGTGTCCAAAAAAGAATTAATTAAGGTAAAATAAAATATTTTATTTTTTCATACTAAAGTGCTTTAAAAGATAACTTTTCAAAGTAACAACAATAATAATATTTTGTGTGTTTATAAGTAAAATGAATACAGCAATGCCAAAAGGGATGAGGAGGAATTGGAAATATAAGCTATGCACTACACATGAAGTGGTATAGTGTTATTTGAAGGTGGGCTTCGATTAGTTAAAAATGTATATGGCAAACTCCAGGGAAATCATAAAAATGTTTTTAAAAGAACTATGCTTAATATGCTATGAGAGCAGATGAAACTGGATCATATAAAATGCTCAATTAAAAACAATGGAAGCAGGAAAAAAGGCGCAAAAGAAGAAACAAAAACCAAATGCAATGAATAGAGAACAGTTAGAAACATGGTTGATATTAATCTAAATATAATAATATAATAATAATCACTTGGAATGTGAATGCTATAATCTAACAAGTAAAAGACAATTAGAATAAATTAAAACAAGGCTCAGCTATATTTATCTACAACAAACCCACTTCAAATATAAAGATTCTGATAGATTCATAATGAATGGATTAAGGAAACATATCATGCTAACATTAATCTAAAGAAAGCAGAAATATCTATATTAATTTCAGACAAAGCTTTCCTCAGAACAAGAAAATTTATGGATATAGAAGGGCATCACATAATGATAAAGGGATAAATTTTCCAAGAAAACAACAGTGTCAAAATTTGTGAGACAAATCTCATAGAACTAAGAAGAGAAGTAACCAAATCTGCTATTACAGATGAAGTATTCAACATTCTCTTTCTGTAATAAAAGTCAGGAAGAAAAACAGTAAGAATATAGTAAATCTGACCAGCACTATCCAGGAACTGGACCTACTTGAAATTTATACCTCTTTTGTAAATATCAACAAACCTACTCGAAAGTTTATATGGAAAGGCAAAAAGCCCAGAATAGCCAACACAACACTGAAGAAAAACAACAAAATTGAAGAATTCACACCATCCAACCTCATGACTATTCAAGGTTATTGTAATGAAGAGAGCATGACACTGGTGAAGAATAAACACATAAATCAATGTAAGAGTAGAAATAGGCCAGAAATAGACTTATACAAATATAGTTAACTCATCATTGACCAAAGAGCAAAGGCAAGTCAATGAAGAGAGGACTTTTTTTTTTTTTCCAAAAAATAGTACTGTAATAGTTGGGCATCCACATACCCCTTCCCCCCCCCAAAAAAAAAGAGAAGGAGGAAAGGAGGAGGGAGTGGGGAAGGGAAAAATATATATATAAAGAATCTGGACACACACCTCAAATATTTCACAAAAAAAATTAACTCAAATTCAATTATATACCTAAACATAAAACACAAAACTATAGAATTCTAGAAGAAAACATAAGAAAATCTAGATGGCCTTGAATTTGTTGATATATTTGTTTTGTAAATATTATATATTTCTGATAAAGTACTTACATCCAAAGTATATAAATAACTCTTAAAACTCAACAATAAGAAAATGAACAACCAACTGAAGAATGAATGAAAGAGTTAAATCGATATCTCAACAAAGAAGATACACAGATTGCAAATCAACATAATAAAAAGATGCTAAATAAAATTTGTCATTAGGAGATTACAATTAAAATAACAAGGAGTTACCACTACATGCCTATTAGAATTGCTAAAATACAAGTAAACAAATAAATAAAATAAAAACTAAGATTACAACTTGCGGTGAGGATACAACCAACAGAAACTCCCATTCATTGCTTATGGGAATGTAGAATGATACAGCCACTTTCAAAGACAGTTTGACAGTTTCTTACAAGCCCTGTCATACAATAAAATAATTACTCTCCTAGGCATTTTCCCAACTGACTTGAAGATTTATGTCTATACAAAACCTGCACAGAATGCATCTAACGACTTTATTTAGAATTGCCAAAAACTGAGAACAACAAATGTATCCTCAATAAGAAAATAGATAAACTGTGGTATATCATACAATGAAATACTACCTGGCAATAAAAAGAAATAAGCTATCGAACCCCAAAATATAGGCATAAATCTTAAACAAATGTTGCTGTGTGAAAAAATCCAGTCTAAAAAGACTACTTATTGCATGACTCCAATTATATGAGATTTTGGAAAAGAGAAATTATAAGAAAAGTAAAAGATCAATGGTTTCCAGAAGTTCAGTGGGAGTGGAGAGGGAATGAATAGGTAAAACTGAGCGGGCTCCTTAGGATGAAGAAACCATTCTGTATAATACTGTAATGACAGATACCTGACATTGTGCATTTGTCAAAACCTGTAAAACTTTACAGCACTAATAGTGAACTTTTTTTTTAAAGATTTATTTTATTTATTTGAGAGAGTGAGAAAGCAAGAGAGAGCGCGCGTGCGCACCAGCAGGGGGAGCAGCACGCAGGGGAGAAGAAGAAGCCGACTCCACACCAAGCAGTGAGCCTGACGCCGGCAGGACTTGATCCAGGACCCTGAGATCATTACCTGAGCTGAAGGCAGATGCTTAACCAACTGAGCTACCCAGGCATCCCAAGAGTGAACCTTAATATATGCAAACTTTTAGAAGTCATTTAAAAGGTTAAGGAATCCAGGATGAATTACAGAATGTGACAAAACAATCTCACTTTATTACAAATGTATAAGCAACCTCTCTGAAGAAGATATGGTCAAATCTATCAATGTGATTGGGCATATTGTGATTACAATTCACAATTCTATCTAATTTGATTGACATGTCTTTGGCGATATTTTGGGGTACATACCAATTAAGAATTACTTTATTTTTTAAGAAAATTCAACTTTCATCATATTACAAAGTGACATTCTTTATTTTTGTAATGCCTTTAATTTTAAAGACCATTTAATGTCTGCTGTTACTATAGCCACATTTTTTAAGTTAAATTCAATTAGCCAACTTATCATACATCATTGGTTTTTGATATAATGTTCAATGATTCATTAGTTATATATGACACACAGTGCTCATCACATCATGTGTCCTCCTTATTGCACATCACCAAGTTACCCCATCCCCCCACCCACCACCCTTTCCTGAGAGGAGCCGAGAAGTCCTTCAACAGATGAATGGATAAAGAAGATGTGGTTCATATATACAATGGAATATTAAATACTCAGCCATCAGAAAAGATGAATATCTACCATTTACATCGACATGGATGTAACTGGAGGGCATTATGTTAAGTGAAATAAGTCAATCAGAGAAAGACAGTTATCATATGGTTTCATTCCTATGTGGAACATAAGGAATAGCCATGTTTTTAAAGTGGTGTTTACATGGTTTAACTTTTCCCTCCTTTTACATTTAATCTTACTATACTCTTAAACTGAAATTAGCACATATTTTTTAATATAAATAGTACATATTTTAAATGAAGTCTGAAATTATATTTAATTGGAACACTTACCCTATATGTTTTACTTACTGTGTATTTAATTTAAGTGTAACATCACTATATGTGCATTGTATTTTCCCACTCTATATGTTTTTTCTTTATAATTGATAGAGTATTTTTTAATCATTCCATTTTATTTCTTCATTTTGTTTGGAAGTCATAAGCATTTTTAGCAATAATCTTAATCATGATAACACATACAGATGTATTGTTGACTTATAAGGGCTACTGCTAGTCTTTAATTTTTCAACTTTTTCCATAAAAAGTAAGGTCCTTAAAGCATTTTAATTCTCTTTATTTCCATACTTATATAATGACATGACTGCAGGAATTTTATTTGACATACTTTAAACTCCACATTATCATTACTGTTTTACACATTCAATGTTTGTGCATATTTGCACATATTTTTCATTTTCTTTGCTGCTTTTTTTCCTTTGTACAACTCTGTACTCCTATTATGTACAGTTTGCTTATGTCTAAGAACATCCATTAGAATTTCTGTATTAATGGTCTGCTAGTGATAAAATCTCTCTCCTATACTTTGTTGTAAATTATCTTACTTTGTCTACATTTTTAAATAATATTTTTGTGATTTTAAATTACAGGTTGGCTATTTCTTTCTAAAGCTGAAGCTTTCTACTCTTTTTGTCTTCCATTATTGCTTTAAAAACTTTCAGCTTATCCTCCTCTGAAGTAATCTTCCTTTTCCTCTGGCCCTTTTAAGATTTTTCTTGGTGTTGCTCTTCTGCAATGTTATTATGGTATTTGTAGACTTGAACTTCTTCTATATTATGCTGAGGGACTTTTTTGCCTTCTTGAATATTTGTGGGCATGATATTTTTCATCAGTTTGAGAATGTTCTAAGCCATTATATCTAAATATTGACTCTTACCATTTCATTTCTTCTTTCTATAACCCATATATATATGTGTGTGTGTATATATATATATATACATATATATATACACATACATATTTTTTCTCAGTGTATCATCAATGTCTCTTATTTTCTTTTGTATATTGTACATCGTTCTACAGTTACACATCTTTTAACACATCTTCCAAATCACTAATTCTCCTTTCAGCTGGGATAATATGCTTCGAAGTCATTTTTCATTGTATTTTTCAATATAATTTTACCTGCTAGTCATTCAAAATGCAATGTTTCTTTTTATAATTTCCATCTAAAAATTTAAATTTGGCTTTCATCTCTATATACATAAAGAGCATTTTTAAATTATCTGTGTATAACACAGAACTTCCTTGACCTACAATGGGATTATATGTTCCAACAGACCCATCAGAAATTGAAAATACTGTAAGTTGAAAATGCGTTGAATAGACCTAACCTATAGAACATCATAGTTTAGCCTAATCTACCTTAAACATGCTCAGAACAGTTACATTAGCCTATAGTTGAAAAAAGTATATAACATAGACCATTTTTTAATAGTGTTGAATATCTCATGTAATTTATTGAATACTGTACTGAAAGAGAAAAACAGAATGACTATATGGGTACAGAATGGTTTTAAGTGTATTGGTTGTTTATCCTCATGTCCACATACATGGCTGACCTGGAGCTGTGGTTTGCTGCTGCTCCCCAGCATCAGAGGATAGTATTATCTGCATATTGCTAATACAGGAAAAAATAAAAATTAAATATTTGATGTAGAGTCTCTATTTAACGCGTATAGCTTTTACACCATTATAAAGTCAAAAAAACTGTATGTAAGTCAAACCATCCTACGTCGAAGACCACCTATAATTCAAATATCTGAAATTATTTGAAGTTTATTGCTGTTGACTTTGGTTTCTGCTGAGTCTGACTTAGGTCTTGCTTTTTGTTTTTCTGGGGTTTTTTTAATATCATTATATTTGTTTTTTAGAAACAATGTTTGAAAAATTACTTAGAAACGTAACTTAAGGACTAAGACTTTTTGTTGTTGTTTTGTTTTGTTGTTTTGTGTTTTTCTCCCCAGAGAGCATTTTCATTTTCTTTTATCAGGCACCAGAGGGTGCTAGCAGTCCAGGACCAAGGCTGAACTTTGGTTCTGATACCCAGATTTACCAGGTCACACTTTGAGAGTGTAAGAGATTATTTCACCAGAAGGCCTATCATTGGTAGCAGCTGACTTTAATTTACGCCCCTCCAGCCTGTTAGTCTGTAGAAAGCGTAGCTCCACCCCTATATTGGTAAAGTTCCTAGAGATAAAAGCAGCTATTGGCTGGTAGTGAAGGGGACAGGAACTCTTAGGAGTAGCTGGATAGCAGAGGAAGAACAAGGGTTGGGTCCTGTCTTGTTATGGCACTGAATTCCATCCAACCTTAGTTCAGTAGCTCCTCGCTCTCTGATTTAGTTTTCGATGTGTTCAAAAAAATGTTTTAGAGGGGGAAGGGTTAATGCAGTTACTTAATCTGGAGCCAGTTATCTAATCAGCGTTGTTCCCTAAATGACTATTTAAACCCTTGTATCAGATTGACACCCCACTGATTGTCATTTGGAATTGGTCCTTTACCCCCTTCCACATAAAACCTCCTGTAGACAAACCTCCTCCTGATCAGTCCTAGCACTGTGGATGGGCAATGACTAGGGTTGCCAATGACTAGGTGTCTAAATTTGAATTTCAGATAAACAATGAATATTTAAAAAAATATAAGTATGACCCAAATATTGCATGAGATCTACTTATATATTTTTTAAACATTTTATTTATTTATTTGAAAGAGAGAGAGCAAGCAAGCCTGATTGGGGGGGGGGGCAAAGGGAGAGGGAGACGCAGACTCTCTGCTGAGCAGGGACCCTGACACAGGGCTCAATTTTAGGACCCAAAGGTCATGATACAAGCTGAAGTCAGACGCTTAACCGACTGAGCCACCCAGGTGCTAAGACATACTTACATTTTAAAATGTTTCAGTGTTTATCTGAAATTCAAATCTAACTGGGTCTCCTTTATTTTTATTTGCTAACTGTGGCAAACTTAGTGGTGGCTGGCAGAATTAAATGTTGGCTCTGGTGAGAAGGGTTTCTGAGAAATCCAGAAGTTAAATGCTTCTTTGAATTTGTTGCAGTAATTAGAGTGAGATCTAGTTATCACATTATGTTTAGGTCCCTCAGTAATGTTTGTTTCAAGTGGAATTAAAGAATCTTAACATATGATCTCTGGAAGTAAACTAATACAAACTATTTATTAATGTCGCAACTAAACCATTTTAAGGACTAAAGTTTTGAGAGGTTCTGGGTAAAGATAAAAATGCAAATATCATGAAAAGACTGATACTATTTTCTAATGCTAAAATAATTATTAAGCATTCCATTTTACTTCTGGAAAAATAATATTGAACCATGTTTTGAATAAACTACACTAAAAGGACTTTAGCAAAATCACCGTAAAAATCAATTACAAGAAACCAAATCCTCCTCCAAACCTCTCACAATTCAAGACGACATTGAAAAAGAATGCTCCCTAACACAAAATTCATTTGGAATTTTCCAGTGGTGCTCAGTGTCTTACAGCAACTTCTTTGCAAAATATTCCCTTTTCTATACATAGTTATATGTATAATCATTACATTGATTAGTGAAATTATCTTAGATACCAGTGTAACATCTGTCAGTCAAATGATTATATTCTCAAGGTGGTATGCACATGAAGGAATAATAATTTAGGTTATTAATTCTACTAGGACAGGGGTGCCTGGGTGGCTCAGTCGTTAAGCATCTGCCTTCAGCTGAGGAGATGATCCTGGTTTCTGGGATCGAGCCCCACATCAGGCTCCTCCGCTGGGAGCCTGCTTCTTCCTCTCCCACTCCCCCTGCTTGTGTTCCCTCTCTCACTGGGTATCTGTCTCTCTGTCAAATAAATAAATAAATAAAATCTTTAAAAAAAAATTCAAATTCTACTAGGACAGTTTTGTGGCAAATTAGTTAATACAATTTCAACACAGTCATGACTTAAAAGTAATATTTTGACATTTTTGAAATATATTTCATTTGTATTCTAAGTCTGAGTTTAATTTCTCTTTTTACCACATGTATAATTTAGTCTCTATTTACAATATGTATGATGTAATTTCTCTACCACAAAGTTCTAACTTCCCATTCACTTTGCCTTGTATTTACTCCAGGCTTCGTCTTTGTGCATCATCAAATTAAACATATTTGCAGCTGGTCTCCATGTCTAGATCACTTATGCAGATTAGAAACAAAAGAAAGGAGCCAAAAACCTAGGAACCTTTGAACCATTCTCAATATTTCTAAAAGTCTGACACACTTCCTTTGAAATGTATTCTGCTTTATGTTTCAGAAAGTTCTTTCTCTACTGCCATGTTTGCCCTTAACAATTCAATTACCCATCTCCCATTTCTGTGTTTAAAATCATTCCTTATAACAGAGATTTAAAACATGATTGAAATGTTGCCCAACATAAAGGAAAAAAGAACTGGAAAGAAACATGGGTTTAATTTCAGTCCAATTCTTGCTTAAAATTTTTTTTTCCAGCTAACAAAATCTCTAATCACTCTTCAGTGAATGGGGAAGAAAAGCCTGTGTTTTGCTCTCAAGTACTAGTGCTTGATTATCATTAAGTAATTGCAATGTCCCTAGAATACATTCAAGATGACATTATCTGAAGCTATGTTAGGATATAAGTTTTAGGTACAACAAAAATGCAAATATTACAATACCTTAAGAAAAATGTATATTTCTCTCATGCCAGGATTTAAGTAGATCATGCCTAATAATTAACTCCACAATACTAAGAAGCCCAGTTCCTTTACCTTTTTGCTCAAACAGCAGCATTTCTTTTTAAACAGTACCATCCCCAAAAAGGAGCTTTCATTTTCTATGCCAGGAGGGCTGTACTAGCTCCTACCAACGCATAGATCCTGGCAGATTTTAAGGGCTCGAGTCAGAAGATATAGATCCACTGCTCATCCGTCGTTGACCAGAACTTAGTCATGTGGACAAACTTCATTATAACAAAGCCCGGGAGTGTTTTTACCTTGGCCGCCATGTGCACAGCAAAATTAAAAGTATTCCATTCTAAAGGATGGGTGGAAGTGGATATTGGGAGACAATAAGCCATACATCATTTCTTCATTTGTTTATATTTATCAAATATATTTTCTCTTATGTTCCTGGTACAGTGCCAAATGGCTAGAAAACAGGGATCACAAATAAGGTTTATGTTCCCAAACAGATATTGTTTCTGTCTAGTCAGTGAAACAAATATTGTTCAAATAAAAATGAAAATAAGTTATGTTCTAGACTAAATTGTATAAGTAAAGATTATAGCAGGGAAATTTCGAACAAAATAAGTTAAAGATTTGGGAAGAAAATAAATTTGACTTAAGCACTTAAAGGTTAGCAGCAGTGATAGCAGCAGCGGCAATGTAATGTTTCTGTTTTTGTTTTTTCTTTAAAAAAAAGGCACAGAAGGATGTTAAAGCATTTCTTTTTTTTGTCTTGATCTAGTATGCCAGTAGACTTCTGCATTCACCACATTGGGCCTATAAAAGCCTTTCAAAGATGCCCAAACATTTTAAAAGTCTTTACCTCATTTGGTTACTAACAATTTTTCAAGCTTTTACTCATCCTTAGATTTTGCTTTTTCATCCTTTATAAATGTTCTTTCAAAATATGGCTGTGTTGATCTTTAGATGTACTCTTCATTTCTATTGGCATCATTTGATTATATTATCAGAATATTATTTTTGAGTGGTTATTTCTATCTTTTCATTAAAAGTCACCTGTCTTAGATTTTTTCCAAATTCTGGAACTAAATATGACTATATTTAGAATTTTTTTATTATAATAGTGTCACTTTTTCCCAATGTCAATATCGTAAAATGCATATAACTTTCCAGAAAATTGAGTAGATTATGTTTGAAAATAAAGTGCAAATATAATTACTTCAATAATTAAAATTAGATAACATTCATTTTTCTAGGATAGGGTTTTGATTTTCAGTAATAAGGAAAGACCTGCATTGGATTATAAATCAGAACATTTTATACTTCAGTAATAATAGAGATCGCTGGTCTATTGTTCTCATTTCAAAATTGAGGAGCCTGAGACCTGTTGAGATGTGTCACTTCCAAAGTTAAATGAGTGATAAAGAACAAAATTGATAGTCACAATGCAGCTCTCTTGACTCTTAGTCCAATGCTCCTTCCTTACATCCCTAAAGCTGCCATTGAGGTTTGGCCATGCCTCTATCTAATGAATAATGGTCTGAAATGGTGGAGTAGATTAAAGGATGAAGTAAGATACAAAATTTTTGTTTTTTCACTTGCCACACATGCTAATCAAGCGAGTAAAATGGATTAAGGCATGGATTCAAGCAAGGAATTTAAAGACCAAATTGAAATAGTCTGTCCTATTTTGGTATACTCTCTCACCAAATAACCCCATGTTATGCCCTATTGAAATATATATATCTATATATAATGATGTATATGTTTGTGTATAATATATATGAGAGCTTGAATAGCTTCATAACTTAAACACATTTTACAAGACGAGTGGTTTAAAATTACTTGAATTTGCAATTTCAAATATTAAATTGATAATTTGGTCACTGAAAATAAGATAATTATGTAATTATATTATGACATAGGCTTAATTCAAAATCACCTTTTTAATGGATAAATGGTACAGCAATATTTGATGGATCCAGTGGCTTATAATATAGCAAGTGTAAGCTTAAGTGAAAGCAGAGTTCTTTATTAATCTTCTGGGATGTAATGGAACTCTTAGTCCTTACTTAGGCATCTTGAAGAGGTGATTTTACTGCTCTTATCACAGCTACAATAAAAAGGTACAAAATCCAAACTTATTTTAGCAGAAGAATCAAGAGATAATATAACTAAAGAAAAGTGAGGAAAGCAGCTCCTAATGAACTCTTCAGTCTTCTAAAATGTGGGTTTAATCCCACCCAGAAGGAACTGCTGTAATGAAAATATTCAAGACTATCTGCAGAGAGCAGCTTAAACAATCTCAGGAGAAATTTTATAAAACTTCTCAAAATGAAAAATCAAAATGTGTGCAAACATTTAAAAACAGAACTTTCAAAGTCTCAAAATATTTTTCTAAAAATATTTAATGATCATATTTCAAATATTTATCTTTTATAATTTTTAGATTTATTTTTTATCAAAGCTATAAAGAAATCTATGACATACCAGGATGGCATACGTTTCTAAAGTAACAAATATATTAAATTTATAATCTTGGCAATTCACTTTCCTAAATCTGGTTGCATGTAAAAATATGAACAGAAATCATTAACGCAAGAATGCAAAAGCAATGAGTTTCTCCCAGCCTAGATTATCAACTCTTCAATCTTGACTATATTTAAGTTCTGTCTCCATTCCATGTAACTAACCTTTCTTTTTCTTACTAAGGATTCAACATTGAACATACAGTTTTAATAAATGGCAGCTGTTTCCCCTCTTTTCTCCCCCTCAGTTTCAAAAAGACTTCTATCTAAGCTTATGAAGTATGAACATACATAGTAACTGGAGACCAAAAGCATAAGATGGTATACTTATAATATTTATTAGAATTTTAATTGCTTAATCACCCTTTTGGAACAATGCATAGCAAATTACTTTGCTATTAACAGATTGAACATAATACCTCTGGGTTTAAAAAAAAAAACAATAAAATTTTATTTTAATTGTCCAACTATAAAATTATACAATAACATTTTTTTTAAATTTTAAGCAAAATAGCCTAGAAAGCTACCTCTGCATTCCTGTGACACATCACACCATTTTTTAAAAATGTAGTATATAAGGACAATATTCAATAAATTAATCTTCAATCTAATGATCTTCCATCAGTATTTACCTTAACAATAAAATATATACACTAAGAAATGAAAAATATATTTTACAAAGATGTAGAGAGCAGTGAATATGTTAACTGAGTGTTTTTATGCTTCATTTAATATGGCCTAAATACCATGTTTCATCTAATCTAAGATGCAGATTTTTTTTTTAACATTGTAACATCTCTGAAATCAAGATGTGTCTTAAAATCATTCCAGCCAGGAAGCAGTTGTGACATAGTTGTCATTTCCTGCCCATGTGAATCAAAACAAGCAGAAAGAGTATTGGGGCTTGAAAGTCCCAGAGAAATAGAAGAACATGCTTTTAAGAAATGCTGCATCACTAACATGCAATGTCACACAGCACAATTTATGCAGAAAAACAGAAACATTGACAATTTAGGATCAAAGCATCATTAAGAATTGTCAGACTTTGAAAATGAGTTTTACAAATGCATTACCTAATTTATTTTGCAAACAAACACACACATGTGTAGAGAAAGAAGAAGCCTATGCAAAAAATGTAAAAGATTTTTAAAAATAAGTATAAAAATAAATAAGTATAAAATAAAATGTCTACGTGATAAGAAAACATTGTACCATAGTATAATTGACAACAATTTTTCTTCCTTAGTGAAAAATAAAATACAGGTATGCCTTTGGTATAGCAGGCACTTTGGGTGACCATTCCTACAACCCCTTGACCTACCTCTGATTTCAGCTGCAGCTATGGTAGTGGTTTCAGTGGTTTCTATTCTCATTGACAATGTCCAACCTAAAGATCCCAAGCTTTTTTTAAGCAAAACCCAAACTAAACCAGATAGTATCTTAGACTTGATTAATTACAGAAAATAAAATGAATGTCTTTTTTTTCTTTTTAATACAAAAGTGAATGTACTTTATAGTAAGTTAAGTATCTCTGAAAATTATTCATTCAAATTCTTCTTTGCTTTTAAATTCCTGTTAACATTAAAATATTAAAGCCAGCTGTAATAACCTATTATTCCCACACTTCTAAACGCTGAAAGTGTACTTTAATCTCTGACATATATTGCAACCAATATCTCCAATTAATGGAATACAGGATTGATACATAATTCAAAACACTTGAACGTTATATAGTTAATAGCATACAGATTTTAAAGCACATCTACACATGTTATAATCACACACAGGTTTCATCATGATAAGAAAATGCCTGAAATTGTGAGTCATTTGTAAGAAGCATAAATTCCCAACCTTTGCACATGTTCTTATATGACTCCACTCTTTCATACTAACTAAACATGGAAATCAAAGTGTTCTTCAGATATGCTTACCATCAAATTTATAGTATACACATTTAACCACAGTAACATAACAAAAGACACATGCTATGCTATTCTAGTTTTTGCTCAAATATTAGCATCAACAAATTGTTATTGCATACATATCATGTTCAATGTAATATGTACTACAGAAAATTTTTAAAAAATGAGTAAGAATCAGTCATTATAAGTACTCATGTTGCCCACTGTTGATAACTGGCATAAAACCAGTAGAATATAACTCTCAAAATATAAATAAAATGTTATTAAAAAACCTAAAATGAATGTCCAATGAAGGAAAAAATAATTTCTCTTTAGTAAATTAAGGAAGCCTTTCTGGAGGCTGTTGACAATTCAATTTAAAGAAAATGAGTAGAAACCAGCCAAAGGAGGAAGGGAGAAAATTTGTGCTAGAAGGAAGTGAACTTTGAGCAGGGACCCAAAGAGAGTAACAGCATGCTGGTTTAGCAGACAAAAAGCTTCTCAGTGTGCCTGAGACATGTAGTGAAAGCAACATACAGTGATGAAGGGAAGCTGTCAGGGAAGCCCTGCAGGTGAGGCTAAGGAAATGGCTGGCAGAGATTGTCAACACTCTTAGGTAAGTAGAAGTGCTGCTATAATGCACAATAAAAGATGTCAGAGGAGAGGATTATTCAAAAAAAAGGAAGATGATAATGTCAAATGCTACACAAAAAATTGAGGGTAAGACATTGGACAAAAGGCTACTGGCTTACAATGTCAATGTTCTCTGAGAGTATAATGGATTGTGGAATTTTTAATTCAAAGGGTAAAAGAGTGAGAAACCACCAATAGAGAAAATAAATCACTCTTGTAAGAAGTTTTGAGAAGGAAAAAAAAGCTAAACTCTGGATTTCTTCATTTCTTAAAATTTTGCTGATAGTCTGTCACTAAGAAGTACCAGCATCCTTTAAAAAAAAAGTATTAAATTATATCTCTCAGACCTACTAGAGTTTCACTGATAACAACAACAACAACAACAACACACACACACACACACACAAATCATGCTTTGGTTTAATAGTTATTATATCATTTCTCTAGCACCAAGGACAATATAAAATATGTAATTGTGGTTTCCTATAGGATAAAGTGAAGACATAGCCAACAAATGATAACAGTTAGATCTGACCTATTTTCAAGTTCACAACTGCCAAATACAGATCTTCTTTGACTTATGATGGGGTTATGTCCCAATAAACCCATCGCAAATTGAAAATACCCTAAGTCAAAATGCATTTAATATACCTAACCTACTAAATAGCATACGTTAGTCTAGCCTACCTTAAGCTTGCTGAGAACACTTATATTAGCCTACAGGTGGGCAAAATCATCTAACACGAAGACTATTTTATAAAAAAAAATAATTTATTATAAAATAAATTTATAATAAATTCAATAAATTGAATATCTCAATTAACTTACTGAAAACTGTACTAAAAGTAAAAAAACAGTGATTGTATGAGTACAGAACGGTTGTAAGTGCATTGATTTTGTTAACCCTCATCATCATGTGGCTGACAGACAAGCTGAGTCTTATTCCCACTGCCCAGCATCACAAAACAGGATCATACTACATGTTGCTAACCCAAGAAAAAAATCAAAATTCAAAATCTGAAGTACTGCTTAGACTGAATGTGTATGGCTTTCATCTCATTAGAAAGTCAAAAAAATTGTAAGTTGAACCACTGGTAGCTTGGGATGGCTATATTTGGAATTTTTTTAATAGCGAATTTAATAAAAAATGAAGAAATAAAAAAATAATAAAGGCTCATCATAAGAAAAGAAGAAGACATAAGTGAAAAGAGTAAGAATAAAACACTCATAATCTAAGAATCCAGAGAACACTTTTAACATTTTGAGGTATAGCCAGCCAGTCAGAGGGAAGAATAAGAATGTGCAAGTTTTTAAACCTACCTCTGTCACTCACTAGTTGTCTCATGTTATGCAAATTATGTAATTTCCCAGACTTTCAGTTTATTTATTTGTAAAATGAAATAATAATGCATGAGTACTGTGAGAATTAAATGAATCATACACATAAACTTCCTAAACCAATACTTGACACATCCTACTCCACAGAGATTAGTTATTATGTTCAAGAACGCACATGTTTTAGTATGTATGCATAGGTCACAGGGAAAGTAAGGGGATCATATGATATAGATAATCCATTAAACTACAAATATATGTTTATTTCTACATTCATCAAGACAAAGGGTTGGCAATCTTTTCTACAAAACTCCAAAAAATATGTATCTTAGGCTTTAAAATTGTCGTATTGTCTTTATGGCAGATCCACTCAACTCTGCTATCGTAATATTAAAGCAGCCATTGACAACACATTATAACTATTCACATGACTGTTTTTTTTTTCCAATAACACTTTATCTATAAAGGTAGAAAGTGGGCTAGATTTGGTCCACAGGCTATATGTAGTTTGCTGTGCTCTGAACCGGGACATCATTTTATGACTGTGTAATATAGTATTCGTAATTTATTTAGCAACAGCCAATTCTTTTTTTTTAAAGATTTTATTTATTTATTTGAGAGATATAGTCAGTGAGGGAGGGAACACAAGAAGGGGGAGTGGGAGAGGAAGAAGTAGGCTTCCCAGCGGAGCAGGGAGCCCGATGCAGGGCTGGATCCCAGGACTCTGGGATCACGCCCTGAGCCGAAGGCAGACGCTTAAGGACTAAGCCACCCAGGCGTCNAAGCCCTGCAGGTGAGGCTAAGGAAATGGCTGGCAGAGATTGTCAACACTCTTAGGTAAGTAGAAGTGCTGCTATAGTGCACAATAAAAGATGTCAGAGGAGAGGATTATTCAAAAAAAAGGAAGATGATAATGTCAAATGCTACACAAAAAATTGAGGGTAAGACATTGGACAAAAGGCTACTGGCTTACAATGTCAATGTTCTCTGAGAGTATAATGGATTGTGGAATTTTTAATTCAAAGGGTAAAAGAGTGAGAAACCACCAATAGAGAAAATAAATCACTCTTGTAAGAAGTTTTGAGAAGGAAAAAAAAGCTAAACTCTGGATTTCTTCATTTCTTAAAATTTTGCTGATAGTCTGTCACTAAGAAGTACCAGCATCCTTTNCCGTCCGGCAACAGCCAGTTCTTAAACATGTAGATTTCTTTCCCCAAAACTTGCTTTCACAACCATTCCCATTCTAGAGCATATCTTTAGGTTAAGTAGATTACTTGCTTAGGTTAATTCTTACATACATGTGAAAGCTTTTATTGTGTATGCCTTGCCATCCAGAAAATCTGTACTAAATGCCACTCACACAAGTATTTGAGGGGATCACTTTCCCAACACCCTTGNCCTTTAAAAAAAAAAGTATTAAATTATATCTCTCAGACCTACTAGAGTTTCACTGATAACAACAACAACAACAACAACAACACACACACACACACACAAATCATGCTTTGGTTTAATAGTTATTATGTCATTTCTCTAGCACCAAGGACCCTATAAAATATGTAATTGTGGTTTCCTATAGGATAAAGTGAAGACATAGCCAACAAATGATAACAGTTAGATCTGACCTATTTTCAAGTTCACAACTGCCAAATACAGATCTTCTTTGACTTATGATGGGGTTATGTCCCAATAAACCCATCGCAAATTGAAAATACCCTAAGTCAAAATGCATTTAATATACCTAACCTACTAAATAGCATACCTCAGTCTAGCCTACCTTAAGCTTGCTGAGAACACTTATATTAGCCTACAGGTGGGCAAAATCATCTAACACGAAGACTATTTTATAAAAAAAAATAATTTATTATAAAATAAATTTATAATAAATTCAATAAATTGAATATCTCAATTAACTTACTGAAAACTGTACTAAAAGTAAAAAAAACAGAGTGATTGTATGAGTACAGAACGGTTGTAAGTGCATTGATTTTGTTAACCCTCATCATCATGAGGCTGACAGACAAGCTGAGTCTTATTCCCACTGCCCAGCATCACAAAACAGGATCATACTACATGTTGCTAACCCAAGAAAAAAATCAAAATTCAAAATCTGAAGTACTGCTTAGACTGAATGTGTATGGCTTTCATCTCATTAGAAAGTCAAAAAAATTGTAAGTTGAACCACTGGTAGCTTGGGATGGCTATATTTGGAATTTTTTTAATAGCAAATTTAATAAAAAATGAAGAAATAACAAAATAATAAAGGCTCATCATAACAAAAGAAGAAGACATAAGTGAAAAGAGTAAGAATAAAACACTCATAATCTAAGAATCCAGAGAACACTTTTAACATTTTGGGCCAGTCAGAGGGAAGAATAAGAATGTGCAAGTTTTTAAACCTACCTCTGTCACTCACTAGTTGTCTCATGTTATGCAAATTATGTAATTTCCCAGACTTTCAGTTTATTTATTTGTAAAATGAAATAATAATGCATGAGTACTGTGAGAATTAAATGAATCATACACATAAACTTCCTAAACCAATACTTGACACATCCTACTCCACAGAGATTAGTTATTATGTTCAAGAACGCACATGTTTTAGTATGTATGCATAGGTCACAGGGAAAGTAAGGGGATCATATGATATAGATAATCCATTAAACTACAAATATATGTTTATTTCTACATTCATCAAGACAAAGGGTTGGCAATCTTTTCTACAAAACTCCAAAAAATATGTATCTTAGGCTTTAAAATTGTCGTATTGTCTTTATGGCAGATCCACTCAACTCTGCTATCGTAATATTAAAGCAGCCATTGACAACACATTATAACTATTCACATGACTGTTTTTTTTTTCCAATAACACTTTATCTATAAAGGTAGAAAGTGGGCTAGATTTGGTCCACAGGCTATATGTAGTTTGCTGTGCTCTGAACCGGGACATCATTTTATGACTGTGTAATATAGTATTCGTAATTTATTTAGCAACAGCCAATTCTTTTTTTTTAAAGATTTTATTTATTTATTTGAGAGATATAGTCAGTGAGGGAGGGAACACAAGAAGGGGGAGTGGGAGAGGAAGAAGTAGGCTTCCCAGCGGAGCAGGGAGCCCGATGCAGGGCTGGATCCCAGGACTCTGGGATCACTCCCTGAGCCGATGGCAGACGCTTAACGACTAAGCCACCCAGGCGTCCGGCAACAGCCAGTTCTTAAACATGTAGATTTCTTTCCCCAAAACTTGCTTTCACAACCATTCCCATTCTAGAGTATATCTTTAGGTTAAGTAGATTACTTGCTTAGGTTAATTCTTACATACATGTGAAAGCTTTTATTGTGTATGCCTTGCCATCCAGAAAATCTGTACTAAATGCCACTCACACAAGTATTTGAGGGGATCACTTTCCCAACACCCTTGCCTAAACTGGACATTGGGGGAGGGCGATTTTCTTAGATATTCTAATTTTGCATAAGTTACTATTATTTAGTCCCATAAAATCAAAGGCATAAGAATTGATCATTCTATAAAACAAATAATTTCTGTTTATGTCTAAGGAAAGAAGCCTTATTATTATTATTATAAGTTCTTCTCACAAAGTATAAATAGCAGAAAAGAGAAAATGAACTGAAACCCTAATTTCCTATGATAACTCTAGAATATATCCAATGATATATGCCCAAGGAATAAATAACATTAATTTCAGTGAACATTCTTTTGTAGCTCTCTTAATTCATACATATATACACATAATAGAGCAGATAATTTTTTAAATATTTGCTTGGGTGGCCTCTTAGCAAAAATGGTCCCTATTTCTCATTTCCCACCTAGAGAACCCTATTGTCTGTGGCCTGGTTGAGTGTATTCATAGGCACATACTGAGGGCTATGATTGTCTAACAAAACAAGTTTTCTATTATACAGGATTCTCAGTTTATCTTTTGCCCCTTAACATATCGAAACCAAAAGTTAATCAGTACTTTTATTCTCCTCCCAAATAACACAAGGAATTTAAGACGCCTAAACTTCATTTAGGTTTTTTCTATTTATTCTCACTACATGTTAACGTTTTGAGTATCTGTTGCTCATTAAATTCAGATAAATTCAGTGTATACAAATTACATATCATTATGTTGTGTACCTAAAACTAATAGTGTTGTATGTCATTTATACCTCAATTAAAATAGATAGATTGATAGATGATAGATAGATGATAGATAGATAGATGATAGATAGATAGATAGATAGATAGATGATAAATCACACATATTCACAGCTTTCTTAGATTATTATTCCTTCCTGCATGTCCCAACCTTCCTCAGGAGCGGATGTTGGGGGTATTTTTTACTTATTCTCCTAATAAGGCCACTTTGCACAACCCCAGCAGACAACACTGACACAGAATTCTACATGAGCAGTACCCCCAGAGCCTCACTACACCAGGCATGGACTCACGCTAGGCTTTGTAAGTAACGGTTTATTCTGTGGAGGATCTCTTATTTGTCTCCTCCTAAGTCTTAACTTCTGTCCCCATGCCTTGAGATGGCTAAAACGAAAGTACATATTTAAATGTCCTACAAACATTTGTGCACTGTGGCTTGTTTTAACTCTCTGAGTTTCTGTTTATCGTCATGTTTTGGCTTAGTAAAGATTGCAAACTTGCCAGCTATTTGATGATTTTAATAATATTTAAATAAGATGATACTTACAAAATGCTTCAAATCTATACTGGTTTCCGCCTTCTCTCTTCTTCTCCCCCTTTTTTACTTTCCCACCCCTATCAGTTGTTGCTTTGATTTTAGTAGCATTAGGTTCTTATCATTTATTAGTTTTTCTCTTGCAGTTAGTTATCTAGGTGCTTGGCATAATTAGTTCCACATGGTGAAAAGTGCTAGCTCGATCTGTGGGCTCTCTTTTATAAGGAGCATTAATCTCATTCACAAGGATTCTATCTTCATGACCTAAGCACCTTCCAAGGCCCCACTTCCTAATATCATCACATGGGGCATTAGGATTTCAGCATATAAATCTGGGGGGCAGAGGGTAGGGGACAACAAACATTCAGACCATACCACATGCTTTTGCAATGTCATATAGTTGGAATATATCAATTCACTGAGTTATACTCATTTTTTAAGGTCAAAGCATTTCATTATACAATATTTAAAAATCATACTATTAAATCACCATCAATCACAAGAGGCTTTAAATGTCTAGAGCACAAAGAGACAGGTAAATATTTTCCAGAGTTCCAGTTTTCACTTGAAAGCTTAAATGTTATCATCGGTGGCAAGGTCAGATTTTTTTCCCTGGAAGGACAGGGATACTGGTCATTTTTGAATTTTGTAGAAATGACTCCCAAATGCCCAGGTATTCCTATAAGTCTTTTTTTTTCAAGTAAAAATTGTTTTCAGTGAAAAATTTGCTAATTTAGATGGCAACTCAATTACAAAAAATGCTTTACCTCAATGCAAGCATTGTATTTCACTATACAGCAAAAAGACTATGTGTCCTTCCTATTCTCTTACACAAATATTGAAGACTTGTAATGCAACACTGAGATTTAATAATTTAACATTTTTTACTGCTACAGCAAGGATTTTGAGTTTTTATTTGTTTTGTTTGTAATATGAATGCATGGCACTCATGCATTTGTTTGTTTTATTTGTAATGTGAATGAATGACACTCATGAATATAATGACAAGTTCATTTTGGTGCTGCTGTAGTTTTACCGACCATAGCTTGAATATCACCAATGTAAATACCAACATAGAGGGGAAAAGGCAAATAACATGTTAGCAATGCTATCAAAACAGTTTTAACTTATTGGATCTCCTAACTGCATCCAGGGACTCTAGAGGTCCATGGAGCATACTGTGAAAATCATTGTATTAGGTTAACCAACTCTTTTATTAAATACCCCTATTAACATACCAAAGTATCAGTTTTCCAGAGAACACATTTTGAGAAAATTGGTTAAGTGAGATTCCAAAGAAAAATTTCCAATTATGAATTGAATTTCCTGATCCTTTAATGATTTTTCTTCTTAAAAAATAGAGTGTTGATAACTTGAACCCCTTGTTCCTAAGACCTACTTGCTTAAAATTTCCATTTACTTCTCCCAAGTACAGAGGGAGATTTAGCAACAAAAATAAATTTTCCACTCAAAGGTCTTTAATTTAGAAATCCTTCCAACTTATTCTTTTGATATGTATGTCTCCCATATATATATTGGAAAGGTTGTGTTCCTTTGTTTTCCAAAATTTGCAAAAGAAATATCAAATGATCTAATAACACTTGCCATATAAGGAGACCAAATGTAATTTTGTTATGACACTGTTTATGAGTAACTCTTATCTTGATCTAGCAAGCTCTTGTTTATAAAAGATTACTCTTAAAAAGGACAGAGGTCATTCCACTCACACCATTTGCTGGAGTGGGAGTTCAGAAATTCTCTGCAGAATTTTGGCCATAAATGGTAGGCACTAAGCTTTAACATCCACTTCCCAACACAGGAAACCACTGCTAGCTCAGGCCCTTGGCTCTTTAGACAAATGACATTATCAACCAAGAGGCAGGTAGCTAAAAGTTAACATCCACAATTGCTTGGAGATTATAATAT
>NC_048218.1:132510391-132518945 GCF_002007445.2 Ailuropoda melanoleuca | reverse complement strand
ATATTTGGGAAAAGATAGATTGCTCCAGGTAGAGAAGAATGTATGAGCAGGGGCTCTGAGATCACAAGATACAAGAGGTAGGAGAATTAAAATGAGACAAGTATGACTGGCACTTAGTGGGGAAGATGATAATGCCTGGAGGTTGATGGCGGCCAGGCCATGTGTTCAGTATCTATTGAGCTTAGTGCCAGGAACTGTTCTAAGTGTGAGCATATAGCAGTGGGCCCAAAGATCAAGTTCCTAAGGTTCTTCTGATCAAGATTAATATAAAGTAAGCAAAATAGTGAATTATAACTTCCAGGAATAATAAGTACATTTAAGGAAATGAAGCACATTCTAAAAATAAAAAGTGATAGGGTTTGGCTTAAGAAATGTTGCTTGGGGCAGGCCACTCTGAGGATGTTATGTTTAAAGAGAAGCATAAATCCCCAAACATCTAAGAAAATATCTATGAAAAGAAATTTCATAGCAGAGTGCAAAGGAAATAAGGTAAGCACAGTCTCATTGAGGGGCAGCAAGAAGGCTAGCGGTGGCTAAAATCTAAGAGATAGACAGGACCAAATCAGGTACGGCCTTCAAGGCCATGGCAATGACTTGGATGTTCCTGGATAGTTTTAAGCAGAATGCTGAAATGATCTGATTTATTTTTTGAAAGGATCACTCGGGTTGCATGCTTGAGGGTGGACTGAAAGGGAGGACATAGTCTAGCCAACAGGTGATGGCAGTTGAGACCATGATGATAGTGTAGAGGTTACAAAGAATGTCGGATTGGCTACATTTTTTTAGATGAATAGGGGGTACGTTTTTTTGATATATTGATATTAAATGTGAAAGACAGAGTATGTGATATCATGTGAAGTTTAGACTTACATAACTGAAAAGAAAAGACAAAAGTGCCATTTCCATTAGAAAAACTTGGGAAGTTCAGATTTAGGTAATGTGTGGATAAGGAAAATAGGACTCCTGTTTTAGGATTTTAAAAGGAGATACTGAAGAGCAAGGGGAGTGATTCAGGAGTTCAGAGGACAGTCCTAGTGATATAAATTTGAAACGTATAAGCATATCAAATTCACAGGACTGGATGAGAGGAAAATCCCTGGGGGAAGTTGGGGAAGGTGAGAAGGCTCCACAAAGAAGGCGGAGAAGGAAGAGCCAATATGAACAGTGAAAAACCAAGAGAGTAGCAAACAAATGAAGAAAGCCTTTGGAAAAGGTAAAAATGATTAGCTAAGAAGTCATACGGAAGAATTGGAAACTATACACCAGATATGACAAAGTAGAAGTCATTGTCGATACAGAATAATTCAANTATGAACAGTGAAAAACCAAGAGAGTAGCAAACAAATGAAGAAAGCCTTTGGAAAAGGTAAAAATGATTAGCTAAGAAGTCATACGGAAGAATTGGAAACTATACACCAGATATGACAAAGTAGAAGTCATTGTCGTTACAGAATAATTCAATTTTTTTTTTTTGCCTTTTTAGTCATGGGTTTCATTATGAAGAAACTCTTTGTGAGAAAATGAAAACAAAGTATTCAAATGTTGGCTGACTCCTAGGTAAAGTCAGTCCAGTTAACTATGAATTACATTAAAGGAAAAAAGTCAGTGATATAGATTGTGAGGCAACTATCACAATTTCTTATAACAAACATATTTACGATCTAAATGAGCAAAATATTTTTTACAGGACACATTTCAACAGAAGTTATTTCTTGTAACGAACTTTAATAGTTTCAAAGTTTACATTCAGAGTCTTTAGAAACATTAAAATAACCCTTTTAGCATTACTTGAAAGCTTTATACCTTTCTTAGCAAATATACTGAAACAGAAACTCAACTCTATGAAGATACAGAAAAATAAATCTAACTTAAAATTTATGGGGAAAAAAGGTTTGCTAAGTGTTTTCTTTTTTTTAATAATATTTTTTATTATGCTATGTTAGTCACCATACAGTACATCCTTAGTTTTTGATGTAGTGTTCCATGATTCATTATTTGCATAAAACACCCAGTGTTCCAATGCTAAGTGTTTTTCTTATNTTAATAATATTTTTTATTATGCTATGTTAGTCACCATACAGTACATCCTTAGTTTTTGATGTAGTGTTCCATGATTCATTATTTGCATATAACACCCAGTGTTCCAATGCTAAGTGTTTTTCTTAACTACTCAAACCAAATATATAGTCTAAAGTAAGAGCTTTGCCTTCTCTGAGCATCTGTGTCAAGATCTTTCAAATTCTATTCACGGTTCATCAACAAAATGTTAACTTAGGTCTGTTGTATGTGGCTTCACTTATAATTTCTAGTCAAGGATAAATTAGTATCACAGAACTTATTCAAATCTTTTTCCACATTAGGGAATTCACCCATAGAAGTTTCAGTAGAGCAATGCAAACAAAAGCCTGATTAGAGAGGCATCAAAAGAAATGAGAAGAGAAGAAATAGAGTCAATGATTATGCACATCTTTTGAAGAGTTTTGCTTTCAGGAAGAGCAAAGGGAATGCGGGATCAAGAGATTTTATTGTTGATGTTGGTCGGTTTTGTTTTTTAAGATGGAAATATGACAACATGTTAACGGATATATACTCACAGAGAGGGAAATACAAGGACAGAGTGGCTAAGTGGAACAAAGTCCCTGAGTAGGAGAGACAGGATGGGCTTCAGTGGGCAAGGGGTGAGTTGAATCTTAGCAGAGAAGTGTATCTTTGATCCAACAAGACTTTTTATGACTGGATAACAAGTTTGAATTGAATGGACATGAAATTAGAACAGGTTTTAAGAACTCATCAAAAACTGTGATGCCATGTTTTGGAAAATTAAGCTAAGATACAGTCTTTGGTCATCACAAGTTCCAGAAGGTAACAAGGATGGGTGGGATAGAGCAGGGAAAAAATGCCATTAAAATGTGGAGATAAAGAAAATGAAAGACCAGGTGCTGGATAGGCTAGCTATGTGGGTGTTGATATAGTCAAGAATGATGTTGCCTGGGCAGGGAGAGCATTTTATAAGACAAAAGTTTATTAATGAGTGAAATAATATGTATTGGTAGGTGACATCAATAGAAAGGTTGAGAGATTAACAGAGTAAGTTAACATATAAAATTCATTCTAATGAAAATGTTTTGAGATGTAGGAGATGGAATATTATGGAGGACTCCTTCTGGCTCTGAGGTCAAAAGCTGGTCTTTGAAAAACAAAGTTCAGAGCACAGTGGTATAAAACAGTTGTAGCCTCGGTGGGCAGATTGGAACACCTCTGCACTACAGTCAGAGATCTGGAACAGCAGGAGCATGTGCTCATAAACGGAAAAGAGTCCACAATACCTTTCAATGCCTGGTTTTAACAGTTAATATGCATAGCAGTGAGAATCAAGTTTTGTAATAGGCTGGTCTGACCAGCTGTGATCTGGCAAAGCTGTGAAATTCTTTAGGGTAAATGGAAACCTCAATAGAGACACACTTCCTTCCTGTTAACAGAGCAAACAAAATCTAGTTTTTAATTGATCTAAATAGAAGAGTGTATTTCTACTCTGATTTTTTTATAGCTTGTCAAAGTTTTTAATGTATAGATAAGTCCACATATATTTGTTACCTAAAATATTCACAAGGATCAGTAATCTTTGATTATTGTCTCTGTCAGAACAGAAGCATATCAATGTGCCAAGCAAAATGATGCAATATTTACCTCATTGCCTGTCATGCCATTCATCAAAATGCCATTCATTATTACTTTCATTTTTATCAGTTAACTTAAAGAAATATCCCAAATGATGCTTTTGATTTCTTTCCTCAAGGTTTAGAAATTACTTATTCAATATATGTCATTTGTTACTAAAAATATCTGTCAGTTGTATTTTATTATGCACGTTTTCTTAGTACATTTTGGGGAAAATACATTATGCATCTGCTATGAACTTATGTTTTCATTTCCAGTCAACAACCTTTTTTTTTTTGCTTTATTTTGACATACATATCTCCCATGTTTCATTTTAGAATGTTTTAATATTTTGTAATGGGTAACATAGCAGTTCCAAATTGAACAGAATCTCATTATTTACCAAGAATGATATAGCTAAATTTAAAATGTGACTCCCTCCCCCCATTAGAGAAACAGTGCTATTAATCGTGCTAGCTCTACTGTGAGATTTTAAGATTTATTCACAATCACGTATGGACAACTGTTAAGTACAAGTAACTGTGGCTTCCAAAGAAAGCTTTGAGAACCAAAATTTTGCTCAGTGTCATCTCATTGGTAACATAATGACAATGGAATCAACCAAGATGACAGAATTATGACAATCTTTAGCATGTTTTATTTCCTTTAGAAAGCAGATTTTACCTTTGCAGATATACAAAGGTTGTTTTTTTTTATATTTTCCTGTATTTGTGAAATTGTTAAATGTATTATTGTTTAAACACATCTATCTGATTTTACATGTCAGAGACAATTTGTATTTTTTAACAAATTACCTTTCATTTGTAGAACATGCAATAAATCCCTCCCCCCATACTGTTTTTACAATGAATCTTCTAGCCTTGAGTATTAAATATTAAGAACCCTCAAGAGGGTATATTGGGGTACAAGGACTCAGGAAATCTAGTACTTGGCCATTCATTTTTCTGAGCTTATTTTCTGACATGTTGCCTTTTACATTTTAGAAGAACAGAGAAGAGGCTTTGGCCCATGACTTGGACCCAGATGGGCTTCTGCTCCTCTCTTGTCAGACATAATTTGTCTCCTAGTTTCCTGCTGTTCTATCCCTTAGCATCATATTTGATATTATGCAGTCTTCCTCTCTTGTTCACCCATTTGGATGTAATCTGTTGCCCTGACAGTTTAGATCTTCAAATTCTCTGAGTTCCCCTACAGTTTGCCTTCCTTGGCAATAACTCAATTGGAACAATATCAACTAGTTTTGGCCCCTGTGTTTGGTAAACTTGAGTTTCCTGCTCTATATAGATGACTTTTCTGAAATATGACCCTGGCTTGAGTTGTAGACTTTGTGTTTATAATTATCTGAAGAGTTTGCCCTCAGTAAGGTATGCTATTGGCAAACAATACAGCAGTCCAGCATCCTTCTAGAGTTGGGTGTATTCCTCCCCAGTTGACACTGTCCTTGTTTCTAAGCCAAACTCGTCAGTACGTGATTAATGGCGGCCATTCAGAGGGTGTAAAGAACAACTTTATGCCATTTCTCTTGCTTGTTTTTGTTTGTTTCTTTTATTGGTGAACTTAATTCAGAATTTATATGCTTTTTGTCTTTAAAACAGGGCTCCTTTGTAGACCTTTAATATATGGCCAACCAGTTTATCACAATGTCCACATCTCTCTGCTTCTTTTCACCACATCCACCCTTTCAACTCTGCAGTCCACACCATTTGAATGAGACTGTTTTCCACAAGAGTACTAATTATGACTTCTTAGAAAATACAATGGATGGTTTACAGTTCTTGCATTACTTGACTTCTCAGTAATATTTATCAACACTGGCCATTCTTTCTTCTATGATTAGAATGTTTGTGTTCCTCTCAAATTCACATGTTTAAATCCTAGTACCCAATATGATGGTACTAGGGGGTAGGGCCTTTGAGGGTATTAGATCATGAGGGTGGAACCCTCATAAATGGGATTAATGTTCCTGTAAAAAAGACCCCACAGACCTCCCTAGCTTATTCTGCCACATAGAATATAATGAGAAGTCTGCAACCAGGAAGAGGGGCTCTCACTCAATCATACTGGCAACTAGATCTCAGACTCCCAGTCTCCGGAGCTATGAGAACAAATGTCTGTTGTTTGTAAGTCACTCAGTCTGTGGAATTTTGCTGTAGCAGCCCAAACAGACGAAGATGCCCGCTATTTAAATATTTTTTTCTTCCTTTTTTTTGAGATGTCTAATTCTCTTCCTGTTCCTCTGGTATCTCCTTAAAGGTACTTTTTACCTCTTTTAGTCCTTAATTATCTGGGTTCTTAAGTGTACCGCTTGAAGTTCTCTTGTGTTCAAAGTTTATACATTCTCTGAGCAATCTCATCCACTCCCATGTCTTAAATTAACATAGTTTTGCCAAACGTGTATCTTCTCCTAGATATTCTCCATAGGAAATCCATATATCCAACAGTATTCTGAACATGAACACTTGAATGTTTACAAGGAACTTTGACTAAACTTATCTTCTCTTCACAAAACTGTTTTTCCTATAGCACTTCTTATCTCAATAACGACATTATTCGCCAGCTGCCCAAACCAGACACCAGGTAACTTTCCTTCCTCTTTACTGTCCTGCCCACTAATAAATCACCAAGTCTTGCAAATTTTATTTCCTCAAATGTCTGAGGATATATATCTCCCTCCTTTTCCTTGACTTTTGTTTATTGCAAAACCCAAGCCTCCATCACATTTTGCCTGAATTACTCCAACAGTTGATAACTACTTAACCAACTCTGTAACAAAGTTACCTTTTGAAATAAAAATGGGAACAACTGCTTTTCAAATTAAAATTGAGTTTTCTGGTAACCTCAGGATACAGTCCTTCATCAGAGAAATAAAGGCTCTTCCTGCATACCTTTCCAGTTCCAACTTAGTACTCTGTCTTCCAAATTCCCCAACAACCTACCTTGCTTTCTTGTATATGTATACTATCAAATGTAAACTTTCCAATTATGCACTCTCTGCCTAGCCCTCACTTCTCCCTTTACAACCAGATACCTTACACACACACACACACACACACACACACACACACTCATGAGCCTCTCTCCCTCTTAACTGTGCTGGTTAACATCCACTGATCTTTCATGTCTCAACTTCCATGTAACTTCCCTTGGGAAACCATTCTTTGATTCCTCAGAGGTTCCTCCTATGTGCTAACTAAGTACTCTGTAATGCTTCTTTTCATAGAACTTCTTAAATAACTGTGCTTGTTCTAAGCGGTTGTCTACCAACCAGATTGTCAGCTCAGCGAGGGAGGGTACTGTGTCTTATTCCATCACTCGCATGTTTCTGGTTTCTAGCTCAGTTACAGGTATTTTGAACACTTAACAAAGCTACTATTTTTTTAAATTGATATACCTCCCAAATAATTCACAATTTAAGATCTCTCCTCATATCTCAGCTTTTCACTAAGGTATTTCCTGGCCTGCTATTTAAAATCTCACCTTGTCCCCACCAAGCCCCATGCAAATAAAAGCAGTATCCCTGATTTTTTTCCACCCTAATAATTATAATCTCTAATTTATTGTATTTTGGTTCTGTATCTTGTTTATCTTATATATCCTTCTACCTCTTTTAAAATGTAAGATCCATGAGGGTAGTGGATTTTGTCTCTTTTTTTCACTGCTATGTTCCCAATGTCTAGACTATGCTTGCCCTTGTTGAATAAATGAATTCAGTAAAAATAAAAAAATTAAAAAACGCTAGTGAAATAAGCAACAAGTTGGTAAAACTTTGAATAAGCAATTATAGGGAAGTTTTAGCTTGTAGATATATTTTTCAATACTTTTAACAACATTCACTTTTAAATACAATGTGTGCAATTCATTTGAATATTTCATGAAACTGTCACAGGCCATGTGCTAGTTTCTAGTATTTATCATTTATCATTTTATTTCCATTAGAGAGTTCTCTTTTTTTGTCTACTTTCTATTACCCATAGACCACAATGAGATACAAGAAATAATTTTCTTGGGATGGAGTTAAGATGGCGGAGGAGTAGGGGACCCATTTTTCAGCCAGTCCCCTGAGTTGAGTTGGATAGGTACCAGACCAGCCTGAACATCCACGGAATCAGCCTGAGATGCAGGAAGATGCATCTGGATCTCTACAAATGAACATCTCCAGCACTGAGTATTGAGGTACAAAGTGGGGAGCCGTGAAACCACGCACAGATATCGGAAGATAAACGGAAGGGGGAGGGAGCCGCCGGTTCATGCGCCGGGAAGCGGTAGCCGCCTGCACGGGGGAAGCGGGTGGACTCGTGGACCAGGACCCGTGAGAGAGCAGACTGAGACCATGAGCCAGGGAACACGCACCACCACACTGAAATGGAGCTCCAGTGTGCTCACTGGACCCAGACTGAGACTGGGAGATCCGGGAGACTGTGGGGACGGCTGGCAGCTGGTGGCTGGTGGTGTTAGAAACACAAAGGACAGAGACCTCTAGCCCTGGAGCTGAGGGCTGGGATGCTGGGTGTGGGGCGCACATCCCAGGACGCTGCAGGGTTGAGCAGCACCAACAGAAACAGAGTTAAAGAGGCCAGAACATCAGTGGCGAATGGTCTGTGAACCCTCTGTTCTGAGACAGAGGCTGAGATTCGGCCACTGCTGCTCTGACTCTCAGAAAAGGCACAGCAAACATCCAGGGAAAGCTGCCAGAGAACAAAAGCCTGAAAATATCGGTTCACAGTGTGCCCATTCCCATCCCCCCTCACAGGGGACATGGAGACTCTACCCAAACAGAGTTGCCTGAGTATCGGGGTGGCAGGCGCCTCCCCCAGAAGGCAGGCTGAAAAATCAAGAAGCCCACATCCCTAAGGTCCCTATAAAACAAGTGTGCACT
>NC_048218.1:132485349-132510385 GCF_002007445.2 Ailuropoda melanoleuca | reverse complement strand
GCCTGGGTCCTGGTCAATAACTTGAGCTCTGGGCATCCCCGCAACCTCTCCTCATCAGAATGACGAGAAGGAGAAATTACCCCCAGCAAAGAAAAGACAATGAGTCTGTGCNATGAGTCTGTGGCCTCTGCCACAGAATTGGCCTCGGCCACAGAATTAATACATACGGATGTATCCCAATTATCAGAAATGGAATTCAGAGCAACAATGGTCAAGATGATGAGTAAACTTGAAAAAAGCATCAGAGAAAGCGTTGCTGAGAATATAGAATCCCTAAGGGCAGAAATGAGAGCGAATCTGACAGAAATTAAAAATTCTATGAGCCAAATGCAGTCAAAAATAGAGGATCTGATGGCCAGAGTGAATGAGGCAGAAGAATATATCAGTGAATTGGAGGATGGGTTAGTAGAAGAAAAAGCCAAAATAGAATCTGGACTTTNACGAAAATAGAAGCTGGTCTTAAAAAAATCCACGCCCACGAATGTAGATTACGGGAGATTACTGACTCTATGAAACGATCCAATGTCAGAATCATCGGCATCCCTGAAGGGGTGGAGAAAAACAGAGGTCTAGAAGAGATATTTGAACAAATTGTGGCTGAAAACATCCCTAATCTAGCAAAGGAAACATTCGTGTCCAAGAGGGAGAGAGGACCCCTCCCAAGCTCAATCACCACAAATCTACAACACGTCACGTCATAGTGCAATTGTCAAATATTAGATTCAAGGATACAGTATTGAAAGCGGCCAGAGCAAAGAAATTTCTCACATACCAAGGCAAAGGTATTAGAATTACGTCAGACCTGTCTACAGAGACCTGGAATGAGAGAAAGGCTTGGGGGGGCATTTTTAAAGCTCTTTCAGAGAAAAACATGCAGCCAAGGATCCTTTATCCAGCAAAGCTGTCATTCAGAATTGATGGAGAAATAAAGACGTTCCAAAATCGCCAATCATTAACCAATTTCGTAACCACGAAACCAGCCCTACAGGAGATATTAAGGGGGGCTCTATAAAGGTAAAAAGGCCCCAAGAGTGATACAGAGCAGCAAGTCACAACCGATACAAAGACTTTAAAGAGAAATGGCATCATTAAAATCATATCTGTCAATAATCTCTATCAATCTAAATGGCTTAAACTCTCCCATAAAACGCCACAGGGTTGCAGATTGGATAAAAAGACATGACCCATCCATTTGCTGTCTACAAGAGACTCATTTTTGAACCTAAAGATACATTCAGACTGAAAGTAAAGGGATGGAATACCTTCTTTCATGCCAATGGACTTCAGATAAAGCTGGAGTAGCAATTCTCATATCAGACAGATTGGATTTTAAACTAAAGACTATAGTTAGGGACACNAGGCCATAGAGAGAGATACAGAAGGGCACTATATTATTCTTAAAGGAAGTATTCAACAAGTGGATATGACAATTATTAATATATATGCCCCCAACAGGGGAGCAGCAAGATACACAAGCCAACTCTTAACCAAAATAAAGAGACATATAGATAAGAACACAGTAATAGTAGGGGACCTCAACACCCCACTATCAGAAATAGACAGAACACCCTGGCAAAAACTAAGCAAAGAATCAAAGGCTTTGAATGCCATACTCGACGAGTTGGACCTCATAGATATATATAGAACACTACACCCCAGAACCAAAGAATACTCATTCTATTCTAATGCCCATGGAACATTCTCAAGAATAGACCATGTTCGGGGACACAAAAAAGGTCTCAGCCAATACCAAAAGATTGAAATTATCCCCTGCATATTCTCAGACCACAACGCTCTGAAATTGGAACTCAACCACAAGGAAAAACCTGGAAGAAACTCAAACACTTGGAGGCTAAGAACCATCCTGCTCAAGAATGACTCGATAAACCAGGAAATCAAAAATCAATTTAAACAATTTATGGAGACCAACAAGAATGAAAACACGGTCCAAAACCTATGTNGAGACCAACGAGAATGAATACACAACGGTCCAAAACCTATGGGATACTGCAAAGGCAGTCCTAAGGGGGAAATACATAGCCATCCAAGCCTCACTCAAAAGAATAGAAAAATCTAAAATGCAGTTTTTATTTTCTCACCTCAAGAAGTTGGAACAGCAACAGAGGGACAGGCCTAATCGACGCACGAGGAAGCAGTTGACCAAGATTAGAGCAGAAATCAATGAATTAGAGACTAGGAGTACAGTAGAACAGATCAACAGAACTAGAAGCTGGTTCTTTGAGAGAATCAATAAAATTGATGAACTACTGGCAAAACTTGTCCAAAAACAAAGAGAAAGGACTGAGATTATTAAAATTATGACTGAAAAGGGAGAGGTCACGACCAGCACCATTGAAATTGCAAGGATTATTAGAAACTTTTATCAACAGCTATATGCCAAAAAACTAAACAATCTGGAAGAGATGGAGGCCTTCCTGGAAACCTATAAACTACCAAGACTGAAACAGGAAGAAATAGATTTCTTAAATAGGCCAATTAACTATGAAGAAATTGAGTCAGTGATAAACAACCTTCCAAATAATAAAACTCCAGGCCCAGACGGTTTTCCTGGGGAATTCTACCAAACATTCAAAGAAGAAATAATACCTATTCTCCTAAAGCTATTTCAAAAAATAGAAACAGGAGGAAAGCTACCAAACTCATTCTATGAGGCTAATATTACCTTGATCCCCAAACCAGGCAAAGACCCCCTCAAAAAGGAGAATTACAGACCGATTTCTCTAATGAATATGGATGCCAAAATCCTCAACAAGATCCTTGCTAATAGAATCCAACAGTACATTAAAAGGATTATCCATCATGACCAAGTGGGATTCATACCTGGGATGCAAGCATGGTTCAACACTCGCAAATCAATCAATGTGATACATCATATCAACAAGAAAAGACTCAAGAACCATATGATCCTCTCAACTGATGCAGAAAAAGTATTTGACAAAATACAGCATCCTTTCCTGATTGAAACCCTTCAGAGTGTACAAATAGAGGGTACATTTCTCAATCTCATAAAAGCCATCTATGAAAAGCCTACTGCAAGCATTATTCTCAATGGGGAAAAGCTGGAAGCCTTTCCCTTAAGATCAGGAACACGACAAGGATGCCCACTCTCGCCACTATTATTCAACATAGTACTAGAAGTCCTTGCAACAGCAATCAGAAGACAAAAAGGGATCAAAGGTATCCAAATCGGCAAAGAAGAAGTCAAACTGTCTCTCTTTGCAGATGACATGATACTCTATATGGAAAACCCAAAGGAATCCACTCCCAAACTATTAGAAGTTATAGAACAATTCAGTAAGGTGGCAGGATACAAAATCAATGCCCAGAAATCAGTTGCATTTCTATACACGAATAACGAGACTGAAGAAAGAGAAATTAGGGAATCCATCCCATTTACAATAACACCAAAAACCATACGTTACCTTGGAATTAACTTAACCAGAGACGTAAAGGACCTATATCCTAGAAACTATAGATCACTTTTGANTTTACCCCAAAGATACAGACGTAGTGAAGAGAAGGGCCATATGCGCCCCAATGTTCATAGCAGTATTGTCCACAATAGCTAAATCGTGGAAGGAGCTGTGATGCCCTTCAACAGATGAATGGAATAAGAAGTTTTGGTCANCCCTTCAACAGATGACTGGATTAAGAAGCTGTGGTCCATATATACAATGGAATATTACTCAGCTATCAGAAAGAACGAATTCTCAACATTTGCTGCAACATGGACGGCACTGGAGGAGATAATGCTAAGTGAAATAAGTCAAGCAGAGAAAGACAATTATCATATGATTTCTCTCATCTATGGAACATAAGAACTAGGATGATCGGTAGGGGAAGAAAGGGATAAAGGAAAGGGGGGTAATCAGAAGGGGGAATGAAGCATGAGAGACTATGGACTATGAGAAACAAACTGAGGGCTTTAGAGGGGAGGGGGGTGGAGGAATGGGATAGACTGGTGAGGAGGGCACGTACGTATTGCATGGTGCACTGGGTGTTATACACAACTAATGAATCATTGAACTTTACATCAGAAACCAGGGATGTACTGTATGATGACTAACATAATATAATAAAAAACATTAAAATAAAAAAAAGACATTTATGGTTTTACATAAAAACAAAAGAAATAATATATGCAGATAGTGTATCATGATTTTCCACTTATCTGAAGGTCATCAAATTCCTTGCAGTAATATTAACCATTCATGAATTTGACTATTTTTAATATGATTTGACTTGATTATAATATGTCTGCTAGTGTTGTTAGCAGAATAGAGGCTGATTGGCTTTTTTTTTCTTCCTAATAATGAACATACAGAGTTCATCATTTGCCTCGAAACTGCTGTATCCACAGACAATCATGGTGGGGCCAAAGGAGCCTAATATGTTTCACAAGCACAAATTTTACCCTCTACTCTACAAAACACAAGTAAACAGAGCAATGGGGCTTCTAGGTCTTGTTGAAACGTGATTTAGTTGAATAACAGTTTGTTTGAATTCATGCTTACAGCAAATGACACAGAGAACTGACAGCAAAGAACATCCTCATGCCCACTAGCACACACTGTCCCTGAGGAATGATAAGTAATAATGTAGCATTTCAAGGACTGTGAATGTTCTAAAGCATCTGATTATGTCATTTAATATGCATCTGAAGTTTGTGGTTCTGGATTCCTTTCACTGCTGCAGCCAGTGCCCCTCTCCTGCCACATCTGCTTAGCTGATGTTGCCATCAACATTCCACTCGAGTCAGTGCAACCTCAGAATGGACTTCTCTGGGTGCAACACAGCAGGCATGTTCCACCTGACCGCTACCACACATTCATCAAGAGATGCATGATTAATGATTGCGATCCCAAATGGCTTTAAAAATGTGTTTTAAATAAATCTGTCTCTTACCTTTGGCCCTGGCACCTACAAGCTTATAGCTATTTAATTAACATGCATCAATAGTCCTGAATCTCCATAGGTCTGCATAGGTCTACTACTTAAATCTGATATAGTCTACCTCCTTGCTTAGTATTGAAACATGTAATACTTAAAAATCCCCTCATTAGCCAAAATTGTGTAGTTACAGACATGTGCACAAATGTTAACATTTGTAATACAAGAAGTAACTTTGTAGTATCTCTGTCCATTTGGCAGACTCTATATAGAAATTCATACATGTCTGCTCTACTTAGTTCCTTATCCTAGAGAAAAACTATGAAATTCAAATTGCAGCACTGTTCTCTTTTTTTCTCTAAGTGTGATCCATGGGCCAACTGCATTAAAATCACCCAGGGTACACCATAAAATTTTAGAATTCTGGAATCCACTCACTATTCACTGGTCCCCAGGATTACAGTCCAGGAATCAATATTTCTACCTGTGCTAGATTATTTTAAATTATACAGAAGTCTGAGAAACCTTGGTTTAGAAGTTCTTACTACAGACTTTACATATTTTTCCACCAGATATATAAGTTTACAATTGTAACTTTTCTTTTTGCAATCATTTCAAAGAATAACAAAAGGCCTGTCAAACAAATCGCTCTTTATTTCAATAAAAAACTATGCAAATATCATTTTGAAGATTCAAGAGAACATTTTACCAATGAAGGAAGGTTATCTCATGATGCATACAATATGGCAAATGTTTTCTTGATGTTTTTACAGTCTTCCTTAAGTGTTTTCAATGATTGCAAGTGGTTATTCATGTTGATTACTGCTATAAAATTCATAGTTTCTCTTGCTCAACTTCATGTGTGCACATCATTTGAAAATATAGACATGTGTATGCAAGTATGTGCATATACCTTTTGTGGACATGTATGTAAATAAGAAAGCACATGTGTACATACAGATGTATTGATACCTTATATATATTATACATATATACATACATGTGCATAAGTATGAAAACATATTCACATGCATGCATGCTTACATACATTTGTACAAATGCATGTATACACATAAATGAAAACACGCACAAAGCACACACATATAGACACACCCTTATACACATATACATGCATGTACACTTACATTTGTGACACCCATACTTTGTAGTGGAAACTCTTGCATATATTATGGAAGACAATGTTTACTTAGCCTTCTCATTTTTCTTTCTATAGTAATTTGTAATTCTTCCCTCAAGTCTAGAAAACTTCATAGTGCTGGAAATGTCTGTTTATAACTTCCTCATTCTGTTTTGCTAAGACTTCTTTTTTTTTTTTTAAATTTTATTTTATTATATTGTGTTAATCACCATACAGTACATCCCCAGATTCCGATGTAAAGTTTGATGCTTCATTAGTAAGACTTCTAATGACTTTATAGATGATTCCATTTTGAACATGATGATAACTAATACTCTAGCAAATGTATGTACACTAGAGAAAATAAGAGGCCAAAATAGAATGAAGAAGTGAGTCAGTGAATTGGAGAAATAAACAGAAAAGGCAATCAGAATAATGAACATCAAAATGTACAGGCTTAAAATCAAAAGCAACAGATTTATGGTGGAGAAAAGCTCACGAAGAATTCCTTTGAGTGGAAACTTGGAGAGTGTGGAATTTAACAATTACACACAACCCTGATTTCTCTTGGAATTAGTTTTCTTTAGTTTGGATAATGCTTTTTGAAATCTGCCATGTTTAGAAATAAATGCTACAAAAAGGTCTTGTCAAATCTCCTCTTTTAAGCAAATGCTTACTAATTCATTAATAGAAGAACACTTATTATGATTATATTGCATTATGTGAGTTTATTTTTCTTCCCTCTGACCTTTCTCAACCGTGTATACAGGTAAAGAAAAAAAAAGCCTTCCTATTCCATCAACTCTTGCTTTACTTTGATAAGTACTTGAAAATATTTGAGTATATTCCTATAAAAATGTTTGAATTCTTAAGGAGTGTATTGAATTTGGAACACAAAGGTCAAGATTTACCATTCTTCTATAATATCATAATATGTAAACTTTGGTAAAAAAATTAAGAGTAATATACATTAATTAAACTTTAGTTACTGTATTGAAAGATGCTATTAGTTTTGACAGTTAAAACAAAATCTTTGCCTATTTACATGCAATTATCTTACTGTCCTATTATCTAATTTATTAAAATAAAGTCCATGAACATGAACTCTTATAGGGAATTTAAAAATAATTAACAAAAATGAAGAGAAAACTATTAGTATCACGGATGTTTTCAAATCTACCTCACTGCTATAATCTGGACATTTCAGTAATCCAATTTAACAAGATTAAGATAGTCTAAAAGAAACCTAGTCTTACCAGCTTAGTGACTATTTTAAAATGAGAGTATTCCATTACAATTTACAAATTAAATTTTCATTTCTATTTATTAGTCTTGGTACCCTATATTTTGATATTTAGATATTCAAAGACCCTTCATACATGTAATTTCAGAATTAAATTTCACATTTTTCCCAATTTGGTAGATATTTTTGCTTTGTTTTATTTATTTATTTATTTACTTACTTACTTACCTACTTTCTTTTTGCCCGTTTCAGGTAACAATCTGCCCAACAACCAGTAATAGTAACAGAATGCTATTTGATTAATTTTATTTTGAAGAAACTATTAGTATCAGGCTATAGATTTTCTTCCTTTAATTAATATTCCTGTTATTTTTCTCATATATTTACTCTAATAGAGGTATTTATTATTTGTCAGGCAGTACATACACTAGGAAGTCATATATTAAGACATTTATATCTAATAATAAATTTAATCCCCTCATGGAGAGAATTATACCCATGGAGAAACTGAGGCTCAGTTAAGTAACTTTTGTCAGGTTATATGGAAACTAATTGAATAGCCAGATTATAAATTGAAGCAGTCTGACTTGAGAGTATTCTGTCATTATCTTTCTTTAAGCTGTCATTTAACATTTCTAACTTGATATTTTGAAACAATTTTAGATTTACAGAAGCTTAGCAAATATAGTATGGAGAGTTCTCTTATACCTTTCACCTAACTTCCCCTAATGTTAACATCTTACATAACTACTACACGATTATTGAAGCTAAGAAATTAACTTTGGTATAATATTATTAACTAAACCACAAACTTTTTTTTTACATCACCAGTTTTACCACTAATATCCTTTTTCTATTCTGAAAGCCGATCCAGGATTCCACATTGCATTTAGTTTTCCTATCTTAATCTCCTCTCAACAGTGAGTTTTCAGTCTGTCCTTATTCTTAATGACCTTAACACTTCTGGAGAGTAATGGCCAAGTATGTTGCAGAATGCCTTTCAATTTGTACATGTCTGATGTTTTCACATGATATTGAGGTTATGGATTTGGGAGAAAAAAAACCACAGAGTTGATGTCCCTTCTTAGGCACCAAATCAGTAGTACATGCTATATATTTGACTTATTACTGGTCATGTTAACATTTATCACTTGGTTCAGGTGGTATCTATCAAATTTATTCACTGCAACATTAGTATTTTTTCCCTTTGTATTTAATAAATATGTGAAGTGGGGTGCCTGGATGGCTCAGTCTGTTAAGTAGCCGACTCTTGATTTTGGCTCAGGTCATGATTTCAGGTTCCTGGGATCAAGCCCCATGTCCAGCTCCCCGCTCCGCAGGGAGTCTGCTTCAGGATTCTCTCATTCCCTCTTCCTCTGTCCCTCCCCCTCCTCTCTCTCTTCAAAAAAATATGTGTGTATATATATATTCATGTAAATATATATACATATATAAATATATACATATATATAAATATATATGTATATATATATAAATATATATATACATATACACACACATGTACATATTTAAGGTGATATGCTTTGAAGCTATAAAATACCCTGTTTTACCTTAAACTTTTGCCCTCTTAGCATGCTTTGGTAGATCTTGCCTGCAACAATTACTGTAGAGCTCTAACGATATACTTCCCTCATTACTTTTACATATACTAATTAGAATTATTCTGTAAGTAAGAGTTGTCTCTTATCCCTCCCCTATTATTTTAAAATATACTACACAATAAGAAAAATACGCCCCACACATGTTTATTGATCTCATTCTTCTGCATTTGAAGAAAATCCTTTAACATGTCTTACAACGTATTTCTACAGACAAATTCTTTCAGCTTTCCTGGCCTGAAGAAGTTTTTATGTGGCCTTATTTACGAAAGATATTTTCACTGGGCAAAGAATTTTAGGTTGACAGTTTTATTTTTTCAGCTCTTTAATAATGTTTTCTCCATTGTCTTCTGGCTTGCGTAATTTCTGAAGAAAAGGTTACAGTAATATTTATCTTTATTCCTTCATACCAGGTGTAAATATTTTAGGTTTTGTGGGCTATAGTCACTGTTACATATTCCTCTTTAATAAAAAACTGTAGCAAACTTTTGGAGTCATTCAAAATCAAGGTATAGGCCAGATTTGGCACATGGGCCACAATTTATTTACCCCTGTTTTATATGTTTTTTTTCTCTTATTTCTTTTTAGGTTTTCTCTTTATTATTATTATTTTTTAGTAATTTAATTATGAATTGCATTGGTGTAATTTCCTTCATTTTCTTCTTGATATTTGTTGGACTTTTTGGATTTGTGGGTTTATATTGATCAAACTTGGAAAAATTTTGGCAATAATTTCTTTAACTTGTTTCTTCTTACCCTACCCTCTTTAATGGACTCCAATTTCACATATATTAGACTGTTTAATCATGGCCCATAAGTCCCTTTTTATCTAGTATTTTTTTTCAGTTTTTTATACCTCTTTACTTCATTTTGGATAGTTTTAAACTTTCAAGTTTAATATTATTTTTTTTCCTGTGGAGTCTAATCTGATACTAATTTTATGTAGTGATATTTTAAATTTTGGATATTTGTATTTTCCTTTGTCAGAAAATAGTTATTGTATGTATTTATAATATATCCTCTCATGTTCACATTTTTCTTTAAATTTCTGAGCATATTTTATAATTGATTTTCATAGTCCTTATTGAAAAATTATCCCATTCTTGTCATTTTTGAGAATGTTTACATTGATAGACATTACTGCTGGCTCTAAGCTTCATTTTCCTAATTCTTCACATCTATGTACTTTTGTCATTAGATGCTTGTGAACTTGATGTTGTTAAGTGCTGACATTTATTGTCTTTCTTTAAAGAGTGATGACATCATTTTGGTAGACAGTTACTTGTTGATTAGTTTGACCTTTCAAAGCTTTTTTAAGCACTATTATTATTTTTAAATTTATTTACTATTTTTAAAAATTTATTTATTTATTTTAGTGCACTATTTACTCTAGAGTAGTATTTCTTCTAGCACTTAGTCCTACTCCTAAGGCATGATACATCTGGAGACTCTATATAGTGTCCCACATATTAATGAGACTCCACAATGAATTAAGCCTTGAATAATTNATTTCAGGTTCCTGGGATCAAGCCCCATGTCCAGCTCCCCGCTCCGCAGGGAGTCTGCTTCAGGATTCTCTCTTTCCCTCTTCCTCTGTCCCTCCCCCTCCTCTCTCTCTTCAAAAAAATATGTGTGTATATATATATTTATGTAAATATATATACACATATATATTATGTAAATATATATACATATATAAATATATATACATATATAAATATATATGTATATATATATAAATATATATATACATATACACACACACGTACATATTTAAGGTGATATGCTTTGAAGCTATAAAATACCCTGTTTCACCTTAAACTTTTGCCCTCTTAGCATGCTTTGGTAGATCTTGCCTGCAACAATTACTGTAGAGCTCTAACGATATACTTCCCTCATTACTTTTACATATACTAATTAGAATTATTCTGTAAGTAAGAGTTGTCTCTTATCCCTCCCCTATTATTTTAAAATATACTACACAATAAGAAAAATACGCCCCACACATGTTTATTGATCTCATTCTTCTGCATTTGAAGAAAATCCTTTAACATGTCTTACAACGTATTTCTACAGACAAATTCTTTCAGCTTTCCTGGCCTGAAGAAGTTTTTATGTGGCCTTATTTACGAAAGATATTTTCACTGGGCAAAGAATTTTAGGTTGACAGTTTTATTTTTTCAGCTCTTTAATAATGTTTTCTCCATTGTCTTCTGGCTTGCGTAATTTCTGAAGAAAAGGTTACAGTAATATTTATCTTTATTCCTTCATACCAGGTGTAAATATTTTAGGTTTTGTGGGCTATAGTCACTGTTACATATTCCTCTTTAATAAAAAACTGTAGCAAACTTTTGGAGTCATTCAAAATCAAGGTATAGGCCAGATTTGGCACATGGGCCACAATTTATTTACCCCTGTTTTATATGTTTTTTTTCTCTTATTTCTTTTTAGGTTTTCTCTTTATTATTATTATTTTTTAGTAATTTAATTATGAATTGCATTGGTGTAATTTCCTTCATTTTCTTCTTGATATTTGTTGGACTTTTTGGATTTGTGGGTTTATATTGATCAAACTTGGAAAAATTTTGGCAATAATTTCTTTAACTTGTTTCTTCTTACCCTACCCTCTTTAATGGACTCCAATTTCACATATATTAGACTGTTTAATCATGGCCCATAAGTCCCTTTTTATCTAGTATTTTTTTTCAGTTTTTTATACCTCTTTACTTCATTTTGGATAGTTTTAAACTTTCAAGTTTAATATTATTTTTTTTCCTGTGGAGTCTAATCTGATACTAATTTTATGTAGTGATATTTTAAATTTTGGATATTTGTATTTTCCTTTGTCAGAAAATAGTTATTGTATGTATTTATAATATATCCTCTCATGTTCACATTTTTATTTAAATTTCTGAGCATATTTTATAATTGATTTTCATAGTCCTTATTGAAAAATTATCCCATTCTTGTCATTTTTGAGAATGTTTACATTGATAGACATTACTGCTGGCTCTAAGCTTCATTTTCCTAATTCTTCACATCTATGTACTTTTGTCATTAGATGCTTGTGAATTTGATGTTGTTAAGTGCTGACATTTATTGTCTTTCTTTAAAGAGTGATGACATCATTTTGGTAGACAGTTACTTGTTGATTAGTTTGACCTTTCAAAGCTTTTTTAAGCACTATTATTATTTTTAAATTTATTTACTATTTTTAAAAATTTATTTATTTATTTTAGTGCACTATTTACTCTAGAGTAGTATTTCTTCTAGCACTTAGTCCTACTCCTAAGGCATGATACATCTGGAGACTCTATATAGTGTCCCACATATTAATGAGACTCCACAATGAATTAAGCCTTATAATTTCTACTTTTGCATGATCTTTGGGAACTGCTTGGCTTACAACTCCCTGATAACTGTTCTTTTCTTACAAGATAATGATGATGATGATGATGATGATGATGATGATGATGATGATGATGATGATTATTTTTGCCCTTTCAGGTTTTACTTGTAATATGTACAAAATGGAATTCTGAAAACTAAGACCTCTATGCAAATTACTGGAACAACTTCTCTATGTATCTCTCTCATCTCATGTTTTCTACCTTGTAAATTCTAGTCATCTCAGCATCTTAAAAGTTCAGTCCTCATGTTGTCAACACAGAAAAACCACTGAACTCTGGGTTCCCCTTGCTGTATTGCATTCCAGAAATTTTCTCCAAGCATAAGGCTACTGTGATTTGTTTTCCTAATTCCAGGGATAAAGCCTTGTACTTCCTGCTGTCTAACATCTAAAAATGTTTGTTTCGTATAACTTGTCTGATTTTCTAGTTGCTTATGCAAGGAGGATAAGACCTATCATAAGCCTTATTATACTCTTGTGTCTTAATCTTTAGGAAGTTTTGAGTAGAACAGTGATGCAACTAATAAAACCTGACCTTTGCTCTTCAAAAGTGTTCCTTCTCCACCCAAATCAGTGAAATCCAGGACTGCTTGTTCTTCTTATGCCCAGATACTCTCCTGTGACCTTTCTTTCCCTATTCTTCTGATTATGACCATCATCCAATATTTTATTTCTTTGTGATAAAGAGCGCTGTCAGCTACTCTCCTCTCCTTATTTTTCCACACTACCTATGGCAAATACATAGAATATGAAACAAGAAATATATATGAATTACTGAGTTTTTATAATGGCCCAGAAATTGATAAATAACTTGACACTTATGTATGTACTAAGACGGAGATGGGAAGAATTTAGCTGAAAAGACTTAACACCATCATGTAATGGATTTGATCTGGCACTTAGTGATCAATATTTATCTATAGAATAAATGAATGAATGAATCCCTACAGTCATTTCCAGGTGTTGAACAACTGCCTCTTAGTTACAAACTATAATTTTCTCTGATTTAAAAGTGACCTAATGTTTTCTTTTTTTTTTTAAAGATTTTATTTATTTGACAGAGAGAGAGAGACAGCCAGCGAGAGAGGGAACACAAGCAGGGGGAGGGGGAGAGGAAAAAGCAGGCTCCCAGCGGAGGAGCCTGATGTGGGGCTTGAGCCCAGCACCCCAGGATCACGCCCTGAGCCGAAGGCAGACGCTTAACGACTGAACCACTCAGGCGCCCCAAAAGTGACCTAATGTTTTCTATATCACATTCCCTTTCTCAAGTCTAGTTGCAGAGTGACTGGACCTATAAAATCTTGGTATGTAACCTAGAAGTTATTTGCCCATTAAAGCATCCCATCTTAGTGCAGCATAGTGCACCTTTTAACCTAGAGGGACTCTAAAACCAGATTGCTGATAAAGGGAGGAGAAGGGGGAAGGAGATGAAGAGTGTGGAGAGAGAAGGTTCTTTTATGGACAAAAGTTACAAGTTTAGATACAATATGTAAAACATGAATTTTGTTGCCCCACACTCCCTTCTTTAAAACTCTCTCAATTTGAGTTCCAGTGAATATATTTTTTTCCCACTTTGAATGCCTCAGAAAGTGGTAATCCCTATAGTCTGAAAGCCATGCTTTTAAGTACTGACATCTGTCTTTGTGAGTTAAGGTGCTCACAAATTTGCAGTTAGACACATGAATGAATAGAGGTACTCAAACTTTCCACTCGTAAAGATTAAAGGCAACTTGATGTTCTTTATACTCCTTTATTTAGGCTGGAAGTCTCAGGAATTTTCCAGTTCCAAATTTTAGATCCTTAAAATGGTAAACACTCTCAGTAACATAATTAATTTTTGATAGTTCTGGTTTTGGTATTTCTTAATTATTTAACACATACCAATTTCTTATCATTTTTGTTCTTTTAAAAAATATAATTTTGCAGCACCTGGGTAGCTCAGTCAGTTAAGTGTCCAACTCTTGATTTTGATTCAGGTCATGATCTCAGAGTCCTGAGATCAAGCCCTGCATTGGGCTCTGTGCTCAGGAAGGAATCTGCTGGAGAGTCTCTCTCTCCCTCTCCCTCTGCCCCCCCTTCCCTGACTCATGTGCTCTCTCTCTCTCAAAAAAATAAATAACATCTGTATATATATATATATATATGTTTATTCAAAATTTACAGGATAAATTGAATATGAACGCATTCTTTGTTTAGTTGCCAATGTTTAGACAATATTCATTTATTATTACCTGCTACTCAATTAAGACAGTTATAAAACGGATTATTTAAAAACATTATTACTGAGAGAATCCTGACCCCAAATCTATGCCACTATACTATATAATCACTTAGCAGGATATTTAATTATTTTGTTGTAATCGTCTTTTAAATATGAGAAAGAGATAGATTGATGGATTAGATAGATGATAGATAGATAGATAGATAGATAGATAGATAGATAGATAGATATAGATATAGGGGTGCCTGGGTGGCTCAGTCAGTTAAGTGTCTGCCTTTGGCTCAGGTCATAATTCCAGGGTCCTGGGATGGAGCCGTGTCCTATGTCGGGGGGAGGGGGAGGGTCTCTGCTCAGCAGGGAATCTGCTTCTCCCTCTCCCTCTGCCCCCCCATGCTCTCTCTCGCATTCTCTCTCTCTCTCAAATAAATAAAATCTTTTTTTTTTAAAAAAAGATAGCTATAGATATATATCAGCAACAAATATCTTACTGTCATACTAAAAAGGAATTTTCATTTTAAAAGCCTTTTAAGTTTTCACCACTTAATTTTTAGTAGTGTGAATCCCATAGGCCACATATTTACATGTCAAAGAAATAAACATATATATGACTACATATACACACACATATGAATATAGATAATTTAATTTAATTTATAGCTTAATTTATAATTCTACTTGGTAACAGAAATCTGAACCTTTATCAAATAGTCCCTTTGAACTTTTCCCAGTAAATTTAAGTTTTTGTTGTTTTTTCTGTCCCTACTCCAACTCCCACCTTGGTATAAATCCTAAACTTCAGGTAAGTCTAATGGAATGTTGTGAAAATTGGGAGTAAAAACCTCGTCCTTATAGTGCACTTATCCATAGCTGGCATCTGCTGAGAAGGACCATTAAAAAATAGTTCACATTTACATAGCACTACCCTAGGTGCCTTATATCTATCTATATCTATCTATATCTATATCTATATCTATATCTATATCTAAATCTATATCTATATCTATATCTATCTATCTACATCTATATCTATATATCTATATCTATATATCTATATCTATATCATCTATATCTATCTATTTATCTATCTATAGGAATATCTATATTTACCAATCTTCATAATAGCCCTATGGAGTAAGTACTATTATCACTATCCATGTTTTACAAATAGGAAAACTGACACACAGAGCAGTTAAAAAATTGTGTCAAGTTTATGCAGCAATTAAGAGACAAAACTGGGTGTGAACACAGCAGTGGTACTCTAGAACCTGAGGTTCAAATTTCTGTGCTCTACAAGCCTCTCACTTCCTCTGCTCCATGGGCATAATCAACCCTCTACCTTAGTGCAAGATGAGGCTTCCATGTTATATATGTAAATTTCTGTGCCACATTCCACAAGGACTTTCTCATCTCTGCCCATCTCTGCCCATCCCAGAACTGTTGTCTTTCCAAGACACAGCTGTGCCACTCAGGGCAATACAAGGGAAATAAAATGATGTGACTGCACACTTCCAGGACCTATTGCTCACAGGGGCTCTGGGTTTATGTTCATCAGTCAAATAACTCCATTTAAATATCACTTCTGTATTCTCACAGTTGGAGGAATTTCCTAAGTGTTAACAGTATCCCAAACAGGAAGCTATGTATCCTCTCATTCTGCCAGGGGTGCAGCAGCCAGAGTAATTTTTACTTCAAGAGGGTACTGGTCCATGGCTATCTTTTTTTTCTTACTATCTCACTTATGCTCCTCCAAAATTCTTTATGGAGATTTACCAGGTGATAAAAACTCATTCTAACAGAATATTTATTTTTCTGTGGCAGTAATTTAGGTCAGGACCTTAGCTTTTAATACTTAAAGTACCCCTTATTGTGAAACTCAAAAGCCTTTTTTGTTATGACTCTTACGTCTTCCTTGAATTCACAAGCGTATTTTGAAATTTAGGACACAAGAACTAACTTTGTTCTCATTTTTTTTTCTTGTTGTATCTTTCTTTTCTTGAGGCAGTAAACTTAAACTACTCTTACTCTCCTTGAAATGGGGAGAAGGGTCATGTGGGAGAAAAAATCAAATTAAAAACACATTGGTGAATATTTCAAAATAACTTTCCAAATAGACTTCAAAGCTCTAATTGTAAAGAATTTGAGAATTATCTCTATAGTTATCTCCAGACATCTTATATAAAAGCCACTTAGTGGTCTCTTCCTTTTAAAAGAGCTTGGGAGTCCTGGTACAAATTCTAAGAAAACTAAAGAATCATAACCTCTCCTCTGACTTTTAAGAGGTAGGAGGAAAAGTAAAAATACTTGAGAGGAGCCAGAAGCCTGTGGTTCTGGTCTCAAATCTGCCAGTGACTAGTTGGGCTGCCAAAGACTAATCACTCAAATCTTACTTAGTTTGTGAATTATCCAACTAACATTTCTGGATCATCATCTATGGGATGGACACTTAATATATAATACTTGCTTAGTTATTACAATTTTGGAATAGTCAGAAAGTTTAAGTAACTTGTCTAAGATCTTAGAGGAATTAACTGGCAAAATTGTGATCAAAGGAAGCTATGTATTATCCCAACATAATTTCATGATATCTAAAATCCCATCTAGGCCAAAATGTTCTGTAATTCTAAGTGGGATTTGGCAGAAAAGGCTCAAAGATTTTGCTGGGAAACTAAATGTCATATGCATGTGTGTCTATACATATGTGTATATATACTGTGATTTATTGAAAATACTATCTTTGTATAACAAAACTGAATGCTTGCTAGCAAACACACTCTCCCAGAGGTCTTCTTTGAGCTTCTTATTTTGATATAGTACCTGTACGTTATCATGTTTTTTAAAAAAATTCTTACAACACACAAAGCTTACTAACCTCTCCACAATTTGTTAATCATGTTCATTTTCCTAGCAGTGGTTGCCATGTACTGAAAAGGGCAGAATTTATCTCTAGCTATCTCCTTCAGGGCTAACATTCACATTAAGCAATGTGTAATGTTTCCTCACCATGAACGCTGTCAGGCTGACATCAACAGTGAAATATGTGAATTAATACTTGTACAAGCTAACATGATTTTTGCATTATAAAAATGTCATTTTTAAAAGGACAGTATACAATGATAAACAATGTGTGGGACTGTGTTGGAAATTAAATAACATTAAGGCTTTTCTAGTTCCCTTGGAGAATATATTGATTAAGTGAACTATATTACATTTGCCTTTACACTGAAATACTGGGTTGATTTACAAATGTTAATGAATTCTTTTCCAGAACTTTTGAATGACGACTTCTTGGCTAATTGATATTTGGAAAGGTGTAGCATATAATTTAATTTCCTTAAACTCAGAGTTTAGAGCTTTGGTAATTTGCATCTGGAAACTGAGATTATTTTTTGTTTAAGTGATAGGGGTGAAAAGTTTAGTTGTGAGTTCTGTCAAAATTAACTCTTTTTAGATTCATGAATCCTCTACCTTATGATTTTTTTTTTCAGGCCCATTTTCTTTTTTCTTTTCTTTCTTTTTTTTTTAGCAAGGTTTTCTTATTTCTCTATTTTCAATGGTACAGTCTGAAAAATAATACTGAAAGGAATCATGGGTCTAGAGCAATATTGGAGAACACTAACAAAAGCCCATTCCTCTAAGTACACACGAACTTTAAAGAAACACTAGGCATGATAACATCTTAAAGTTTACAAGAAATTTGTGTCCACACTGAAAAGAGATTATGACAGCATAACAGCCCCTAATTTCCCAAAAGCCTGAATTCCAGTCTCCTTTTAGGTTTCTTCTTTTGGTGCAGTGGTTCTCAAACTCGGCTGCACATTGGAATCACCTAGAGAGATTTAAAAATAGGAGTACTATAACTAGAGATTCTGATATAATAGAGCATTGCCTGGGCACCCGGATCAATAAAACCTCCCTCAGATGATTCTATTGTGGAGCCAAGGCTAAGAATCACAGACTCTTTGTAAATTATCAAGACATGCTCACTCATGTATTTGGGCTGCTGACCCTACCACCCTTCCCAGCTGGCTGCCTCACTATCCTTTTCTTTTAGGTAATAAACCAGATGTTATTTTCAAGGCAGTGGTGCTCTGTTCTGAGTCTTGCACCTGATTTTATGTTTGAGATATGGTTTATGCATCATTGGTGCTTATGTCTACAGCATTGTTTTGCCCTGAACATCCCAATAGGCTCATAACCTGTCAGCTGCTGCTTACACTTTACATGTGCTCTTGGTTTCTTTGCAGCCTGTATCCAGGCCAGAAGGTTGGTACTGGATCTCTTGGCAAGTCAGTAGAAAAGATTTGCTCTCTATTTTTGTTCTCCTTATTTATCACATCAAGCACAAGCCTAGAGGACTCATCTCCCAGCATTCACTCACAGGGAAAAAAGGTAACTCCCTCACTTAAGGCTAAAGATAGTGTGAGGAAAATAAATCTGTTAATTTTCTCTGGGTCTTTGAAACTCCTTACTGGGTAAATCTGTTGAGAATAATACCAAGAATAATACCTTTTGAAAAGCAAAAAGTACTTCAATCAACCTCTGGATTTTGGGGGAAAAAAAACTAACTCTTTACTAACCTGGCATATAGCAACTTGGAGGACTTGGCCAAATTGAAAAGAAAGAAAAAATCAAAAGATGTGTGGCAAATAAACTTAGCTAAGTCACATTAAGTTCCTAATTGACATGAACTCTAGAGACTGAAAAACTGGCTTTAGGAGCTCCAAAGGACAGTGTGATGACCTCACAGTAAAGGCTGGAGATGGGTAGTTGAGCCCGAGTCCCTAGCCGGCAAGAACTAAGTGGAAACTACATCAGCAGGAGAGAAATGCCCAGGACTTCCTAGTACCATTGCCTGAGCAACATGAATAAACTATGAGTCCATTCACCATGGACTTCTGCAAAAGAGGTCAAAACTGCTTACAGGAATGAACCAATGCACAACAGACAACTCAGACCCAAGGGCCAGCGTGAATGTCACTTTTCCTAATTCCAAGAGGGCAAGGACCTGTACTCCTTCAGGAATACATTCAGATATCATGTAAGATCAAAGCATGGGAAGAGGTAAGTAATTTTATACAAGATAAACTGAAAGAATTGTTGAAATTGTGTGATTCTGAGTAAGCTTTCACAGGATTAGGTATTTCTTCACTTTTCAAATAGCAGCTGTGTATGCACTCAGAAAGATCCGATAAATAGGTTTAGTGTGTTTTTCTCTTTAAAAAAACACACACGCACACACATTATGCTTTCTCTACATCCAGTCATATTGTATCAAGATGGAGACATATTGGGGCACCTAGGTGGTCCAGTTAGTTGAGTGTCGGACTCTTAGTTTTGGCTCAGCTTTACCTCAGGGTTGTGAGATCCAGCCCCGAGTGGGCTCCATATTCTGTGTGGAGTCAGCTTAAGACTCTCTCCTTCTCCCTCTACCCCCTCCCCCACTTCTTTCTCTCTCTCTCAAATAAATATATTTTTTTAAAAGATGGAGACATATTGAGAAGATAGAACTATTAAACACTACGGGTACATGGCAACAGTATCTGCCTTTACTGCCTGGATGTTACTCCTTATTTTCTCTCTCCTCTAATTTCACCCTATCCTTTTCTATCAGCTCTTTTACAGTAGCTTTTAAACATGTACAGACATCCCCCACCATAAACCATTTAGTAAAATGCATAAGAAAATAAAACATGCAGCCTTCCACAACTCTACATATTTTCACCTATTACTCTATTACTAGCTGTATTAGTCCATACTTACTTTTTATTCTAGATTTTCCACCATCACCCGAAAAATATTTTTGACAGGGCCGTTGGGGGTGGGTCACACAGAGCACGCTGCCCAGAGTGGCGCTGGCAGCTGGCTGTTGCTGTTGCAGAGCTGTGGGCTGGGAGTTGGCCCAGGGTCTGGGTAAGTGAATCACTGTGCAGTGCTGAGCCCACTGCCTGCATGGGAGCCATGGAAATTGGCACCGAGATGAGTGGAAGATCGGACTGCCATTAAGGGGAAATTGCAAGAGTTTATGTTGATGAAGAACTTCCTGATTGCATTATGGTGATGGTCAAGAAAAGTCAGAACCAAATGACAGAGGACCTATCCCTGTTTCTAGGGAACAACACAATTCGATTCATCCTATGTCTTTATGGTGTATTAGATAAACTTCGCTCTGTTACAACTGACCCTTCCAGTCTAAAGTCTTCTGATACCAACATCTTTGGGAAGAACGTGTCTTCAAACAAGAGCAGTTTCAGTCGGGGAGATGACAGAAGGCATGAAGCTGCAGTGCCGTCCCTCGCGACTGCTAGCTCTAGACCTGAGAAAAGAGATTCCAGGGTTTCTACCTGTTAGCAGAAGCAGAAAACCACTACTGTCAGGCAGACTTATGATGATGGAGCTGCATCCTGATTAATGTCGACTGTGAAGCCTCTGGGGGAGACAGCACCCTCTGAAGATGTGATTGATACTAAGCCAGAACCAGATGATCTCATTGTTGAAGACCTCAATTTTGTGCAGGAGAATCCCTTATCTCAAAAAAAAAAAAAAAAAAACCCACCCTACAGTGACACTTACATATGGTTCTTCTCGCCACTTGCAAGTCAAAATGCAGATACTGGTGCTCATTTAAACAAGCCGCAATTTCAGCAGCAGCAAAACAGTATTCGTGCAGCCAAATAACCTGATAAACAGAACACCCAGGTATGTGGAACAGGCCATTTTTGTGAACCAGAAGTGCTTAGCAGCCTAGAAGAGACTGATAGCCCCTTCTTCAGAAACAACTAAAAAAAATGAGTATTGAGGAAGAAAACTTTCAGGAGAGGAAAGTGCTTGAAGTAAGTTCAATTGTTTAAGTAAAAAATGTCCATTGTGATGGAGAAGAGGAGGAAGATGATGATTGTGGGTCTCATACAGGAAGCATCTCCAGCAGTGTATCGGTGCCAGCAAAGGCTGAAAGGAGACCTTCACTTCTACCTTTGAAACAAGCTAACACGAATCTAATTTTGAAGGCTATCTCTGAAGCTCAAGAGTCTGTAACAAAAGCAACTATTCCTCAGTCTCACAGAAACAGACACTTCCAGATGCTCCCAGAACTCGAACTTCTCAAGAAGAATTGCCAGCAGAAATGGTCCAGGGGCAAAGCAGGACCTCCAGAATAAGTCCCCCCATTAAAGAAGAGGAAACAAAGGGAGATAATATAGAAAAAAGCCAAGGAACTCAACAAAGGCAGTTGTTATCCCGACTGCAAATTGACCCAGTAATGACAGAGACTCTGCAGATCAGTCAAGATTACTATGACATGGAATTCATGGTCCATGCAGACACAAGATCCTTTATTCTGAAGAAGCCAAAGCTGTCTGAGGAAAGAGTAGTGGCACCAAACCAAGAGTCCGGGATGAAGACTGCAGATACCCTTCAGGTACTTTCAGGACACCTTATGCAGACGAGATCTTGTACCACCAGATAAACCTGCAAGTCCCAAGTTCATAGTGACACTGGATGCTGTCCCCAGCCCCCTAGGATACATGTCAGATCAAGAGGAGGACGTGTGTTTTGAAGGAGTGAAATCTGTAAACCAAACTGCAGCCTCAAACAATAGACTCAGAGTCTCCTCCACCCACAGCACTTGCAGTTAATAAACAGGCAGCTCAATGAGTCAAATGGTAGCTTTTCAAATGCTGAGATGAGTGAACTGAATGTGGTCCAGAAACCAGAAAAACTTTTGGAGCCTGCCTGTAAAAATGGGGATCAGTGTGCTTACCATCATCCTGTTTCAACTTGCAAAGCCTTCCCAACTGTAAATTTGCTGAAAAAATGTTTCTTCATTCATCCAAATTGTAAATATGATACAAAAAATACTAAACCAGATTGTCCCTTCATTCATATGAGTAGAAGAATTCCAGTACTGCCTCCAAAACCAGCAATTGCAACGCTGGCACCACATTCTAGTAGTCAACTCTGCCATTATTTTCCTGCTCATAGGAAAATGGAATGTTCCTTCTATCATCCAAAACACTGCAGATATAACATTCAGTGTACAAGACCTGACTACACATTTTATCATCCCACCATTACTGTGCCACCATGACATGCCTTGAAATGGATTTGACTTCACACCAGTGAATGACACTCAGTTCTACTTGGCAGAAGATTGTGGAGTGTCCATCTACAGATGAAAGATATTCTGGAGAACTTGCCAAATCTTTGAAACTTGGAATATATTGTTTTCATAATATTGTTTATTGCCTACCTGATGTGTCTAAATTTTCAAGTTTGTAAGTTTATTAAGTGGTTTTAACATTGGATGTTTTTTGTTTATTTTGACCATGAAAAGACCATTTAGGTAAAAAAAATTTTTTTTTCCAAAACCTCTAATGATTGACTTATTCCTAAATCTGACTCCGCAGTCTTATCTCATTTACACTCTGCAACATGCTCTTTATTTTTCGCCTTCTGTGATGTTACCTCCAGGTTCCTTCTGTCCCTCTGCCCACTTTTATTTTCCTTTATTAAATCCTCTTTTGCAGCCACTATTTATAAATTCAGTGATTCCAGGATTTCTAATTGATCCCATCCATGTACATGGCTTGAACTATCTCTTGTATATTTTAATGACTCAAATTAATATCCTCCCCTTCATTCTAATTCCTGAGTGCCAGAAATATTTTTTAATAATGACTATTTATTCTAATAATGACTATGTTCACCACTCAAACTCAATATACCTCAGAAAGAGATCATCTTCTGGGATGCCATATCTCCTTCTAAAAGTACTGGTGCTGCCACTATCTTAGCTAGCCTTTAATTTGGAGTTGTCGCTTACTTATTTTTCTTAACAGCCTCCCCCACTCACTGTTCCATTTGTTCAGAAGCTCTTATCCAAGGGGTGCCTGGGTAACTCAGTTGGTTAAGCGACAGACTCTTAATTTTGGCTCTGGTCATGATCTCAGGGTCCTGAGATCAAGCCCCAATTTGGGCTCCATGTTCAGCATGAGCCGGCTTAAGAGTCCCTCTCCCTCTCCCTTTGCCCCCAACATCCTCTCCTGATCATGTGCATGCACTCTCTCCCTCTCTCAAAAAGAAGAGGCTCATATCCAGGATATAAACTTTTTTTTTTACCTTAATTACTATGAATAACTTTTTTTTAAAGATTTTATTTATTTATCTGACAGAGAGAGAGAGAGACAGAGAGAGAGAGACAGCCAGCAAGAGAGGGAACATGAGCAAGGGGAGTGGGAGAGGAAGAAGCAGGCTCCCTACGGAGGAGCCCAATGTGGGGCTCGATGCGGGGCTTGACCCCAGGACTCCAGGATTACGCCCTGAGCTGAAGGCAGATGCTTAACGACTGAGCCACCCAGTTGCCCCTATGAATAACTTCTTAATTGATACTGTTATATCCACTGTTAATGTCCTTTTGAAAATTTCTATTCTTATCAAAGAATGATTGTTTTAAAATGCAAATATAAATAAGCTATAGCACTAAATACTATTCAGAATAAAGAACGATCTCCTTAATGTATAATAAATATTGTGTCATCATCTACTCTCAACCGTGACAAAATATTTCTACTCTCTGGTCCCACCATACACATTCTGTTTTGTTTTTTGTTTTTTTTCTCAGCCTGAGAGCTCTACCTATCTGCCTGGCTAATTCCTCCTTAAGCCTACAGAATCCATCTCAGGTGGCATTTCCTCCAAAAAGCCTTCCAAGTGGTAAGTGTAAATTAGGTATCTAAAGTGATAAATGTCAATTCTATGTGTTTTCATAGCACCCTGTTTCTGTTTCTGAACCAATTTATATAAAATGAATCATGGTGTGTTTAATTGCATTCCCCCCCACTGAAACATAAGCTTGTGTTTTGTTTTCTTTTTCTTTTTTAAGTTTTTATTTAAATTCTAGTCAACATTTAGTATAATACTAGTTTCGGGAGTAGAATTTATTGATTCATCACTTACATATAATACCCAGTGCTCATCACAAGTACCCTCCTTAATACCTGACATCCATTTAGCCCATCCCCCAACCCACCTCCCCTCCATCAAACCTCTAATTAAGAGTCTTTTATGGTTTGCCTCTCTTTCTCTTCCCCCCCCCTCTCTTTTTTGAACCATAAGCTTTTGAAGGCAAAACACTGTCCATGCATATTTGTATTCTTATTTCCTGGCAATTTCCCTACAAGGAGCTAAAATAAATGGACACTTAACAAATGAACGTTTAAGCAAGTACATATATTTCAGGATTCTGTGATCAATTTTTTGTACCTGTTATACACTAGAGTGAAATTTTGAAAGCATGAGAATACCTATGCATCTTAACTCATGTTTCTATGAAGATTAATACTCATCCAAATCCAACATAAATCCTTACTGAAATGTCATCCCCACAGCTTTTTTTATTTTTTTTAAAGATTTTATTTATTTATTTATTTGACAGAGATAGAGACAGCCAGCGAGAGAGGGAACACAAGCAGAGGGAGTGGGAGAGGAAGAAGAAAGCTCC
>NC_048218.1:132469367-132485033 GCF_002007445.2 Ailuropoda melanoleuca | reverse complement strand
CGCTGTGCCACCCAGGCGCCCCTCCCACAGCTTTTTAAGAATGTCAAAGGCAAGAGAGGATCCCTGACTTATGTAAGAGAAAGTCTGGGATTGATATTTCTTGTAAACAAGATGAGATAACCTGATCTCCTTAAAGCTGTGTATTTCTTTTGTTCTAGCTTTGGTGGTTATCTGAAAGTTTCCTTAAAAGAAATAGAGAAAAGAAACTAATTTTCTGTTGGATTGGATCAACCCTGCCCCAACTGGTTTGTTGAGGAGAAATATGTCTCTACTACAAATGAATACACATTTAAGAGCCCACTTTTTCTTTTGTCCTTCCTTCCTCCCCCTTTGCCTTCTTTCCTCCCTCCCTCCATCCCTTCCTTCCTTCCTCTCTTCTTTCTTCTCCTCCCCTCTCCTCTTTTCTCCTTCTCCTCTCCCTTACCCATTGCACTTGTCTGTCTTCCTCTCTCTCTGTTTTATTTTACTTTCTTTGCTTCTGGCCTATGGTAACTCCTCTACTATCTGAGTACTATCTGTAAATATATAAATGTGCAGGGCAAGAGTATTCTGTAAAACATAAATATATTTAAGAGCTCTCGCTTCATCTGTCAATTAGGTATAAAGGAGCAGATTACAAAAGATTGAGATAGTTCAACAGCACAGAAGGGCATAAAAAAATCAGGTGTATCTGGAAGTCACCACAAAATCAATTTCTTAATACAAAGGGATCATGTTTTGAGTATATTAAGTAATAATACATCCTGTTGGTTCTTTAACATATAAAAGACCATACATCAAAACATCAATGGAATTTTACATAAGTTTACATTAGAATTCTTCAGATCATGCATATGAGAGGATGTAATCTGTGTAACACTGGAGGCAACAATGAAGTTGAACTGTCCTACGTGTTATATAAATATTCACTCTTCATATAAAAATGAACATCTTAATAAGTTAATTTTCAGCTATCCACAAGGGCCTACCATCAAGGGCCTACTTATACTCAGCATTGTATACTGGGTGGTGTATTTAATTAATGAGTTAATCCTACAAATACCGAGTGATTATATATTCAAGACATTGGGCTAAGTGATAGTGATATGTAGGTGAAAAATACCCTTTGAAAAAGGATTTAATCATAATTGAGAAGAAATAAAAGATAGCTGAAATGTAGTTACTGCCTTATAAATAATAGCTTCATATAGGGACACCTGGGTGGCTCAGTCAGTTAAGCATCAGACTCTTCACTTCAGATCAAGATCTTAGAGTCCTGAGATGGAGCCCCTCCAGCTCTACGTTCAGTGGGGAGTCTCCTGGAGATTCTCACTGTCTCTCCCTCTACCCTCCCCCTGCTCACATGAAACCATGCATTCTCTCTCTCAAATAAATAAATAAATATTTAAAAAATAGTAGTATTGTATGGTGACTGTAGCTACACTTGTGAGTATGACATAACATATAGACTTACATAACCACTATGTCCTACACCTGCAACTAATGTAACATTGTGTGTCAACTACACTTCAGTAAATAAATAAATAGAATGTAACAAACTAATAATAATAATAATAATGTATACAGTATATTTAGAAAGATAAATGTAAATCTTTTTGAAAAGGAGTCTTTAGTCCTCCTGAAAACATAAATAGATATATAGAGGCATGAGCTTCTAGAAGAAGCAGCCTAACTTTACTAACAGGTATTTCTTGAATGGATAGTCATATGAATTAAATTATGGTAAAATCTAGAAGCACAAATTTTGTTTCCTATTTGTTACAAATCACAAGGGACTTACCCTTCCTAAAAAGGTGGTGCCATNGAAAAGGAGTCTTTAGTCCTCCTGAAAACATAAATAGATATATAGAGGCATGAGCTTCTAGAAGAAGCAGCCTAACTTTACTAACAGGTATTTCTTGAATGGATAGTCATATGAATTAAATTATGGTAAAATCTAGAAGCACAAATTTTGTTTCCTATTTGTTACAAATCACAAGGGACTTACCCCTCCAAAAAAGGTGGTGCCATTCACTAATCTTAATCATATTCCATGTAAGGAATCTGTTGGTTTATTGTTCAGGAATGAAACTATGTTAAAGTATGAAACATTTCATTAAGCATAATTGAAAGAGAGTGGCCTTGGTGATTCTTTTACCAGTTTAAACATAATGCCATTACCCATTGCTATTCTCATTTGAGTATGAATGACTATATAGCAAATTATTACTTTTAGCCTGTTTTTTAAAAAGAAATATTGAATATTGCTAATTAAAAGTAATATTATTTGTCATGTTAGAACTCTGCACAGAATGGTCAGAACACAACCTAGTAATCATCCTGTGTGTCCTAATTATGTGATTTTGAAAACTTAGTGGATACATCTAAAAAATGGTAATAACATTTATATAATCATCATACCAAATGGTAAAAAAAATATATAAATCATACATATGATATATATATATATATGACTTCTATGCACATTAGAACTAGAAGTAAAGTCATTTTACTGTATAATAAATGGATGTAATTTTATATAAAATTAAATATAGGTCCTTGTTCATTAAAGTAGTGGGAAAATATTGTTCTAATTTTAAACTTATGTAAGGTATATTTTTAATTCACTACATTAACACAAGGTTTGAATGGGCAATTATACATGCTTTATTATACACTATGTTTTTAATGACCACAAATGTGTTTATAATAAGATTATGATACACATATGCTATTTCACAAGCATAACATGTATATTTAGCTGGAACTGAAAAGTAACTGCTCTAAAATTATAATTTAATCTTTTTCCATAAGAAAAATTTACTGTCTCATTGATGTAATTTTATTTTTCCATAGAAATTATTTACTGAAAGCCCACTCTATAAAGTAAACTCACAGTAACCAGATGAGGGTATGTTAATGATGGCTGGGAACCAATCCCTGCTTCTAGTAAACCTGGCTGCACCAACAACTAACTGTGTAAATTTTAACAAGTGAAGTAACCTCTCTGTCTTATTTTCCTCATCGGTATCATAGGAATCAAAATAGTACCTAATTTATACTGTTATTGAATAATACCTNAATGATGGCTGGGAACCAATCCCTGCTTCTAGTAAACCTGGCTGCACCAACAACTAACTGTGTAAATTTTAAGAAGTGAAGTAACCTCTCTGTCTTATTTTCCTCATTGGTATCATAGGAATCAAAATAGTACCTAATTTATACTGTTATTGAATAATACCTAAAAAAATATGTAAATGGCCCAATGGCTGGCAGAGTTGACCTTTAACAAATGTTAACTATAGATAGCTGGATACATCAAAATTTATAATTTTTTTAAAGATTTTATTTATTTATTTGACAGAGAGAGAGACAGCCAGCGAGAAGAGTNTTAACTATAGATAGCTGGATACATCAAAATTTATAATTTTTTTAAAGATTTTATTTATTTATTTGACAGAGATAGAGACAGCCAGCGAGAAGAGTTGGAACACAAGCAGGGGGAGTGGAAGAGGAAGAAGCAGGCTCATAGTGGAGGAGCCTGACGTGGGGCTCGATCCCATAATGCCGGGATCACACCCTGAGCTGAAGGCAGACGCTTAACCACTGTGCCACCCAGGTGCCCCCCAAATTTATAATTTTTCNCGATCCCATAATGCCGGGATCACACCCTGAGCTGAAGGCAGACGCTTAACCGCTGTGCCACCCAGGTGCCCCCCAAATTTATAATTTTTCAATAGAGATAAAGCTTAATTAGATGACTAAAGATAATTGAGAGGACCAATTTATGCAATTTGACTTTTGGATTTAATCTGTGTATTCTCTAACTTCAATCCTTTTTATCTACCCATTATAAATTACACTACAATAATATTTCCTTTTCAGTGGCAGTACAAGAGAGATAACATGATAGAGTATAAAGAATATGGACTTTGCTCATATACTGGGCCTGAATCCTAAATGTAATACTTACCAATTTTAATAATGGAGAAATCATTTAAAATTTTTGAAGTTATTTAAGACTTCAACATCCTTCTCATAAAATAGAATGAAAATAAATCTTATTATCTCCCAGAGAAATTTAAGATTTAAATAAGAAATACATATGAGAGGATATATGTTGTTATTACTTATAGTTTTTCATTAAAATGAAAGCTCAGTGAATTTATACACAAAATCAATACAAATTTCAAAGTACTTGAAGTATTTTTATGAATTAGCTTTTTAAGTAAAAATTATTTTATATGTAGTTAATTAATTTACACAAACAAAATATTTCTAGTTGTGTGGTTTGCTCAAGAAATTACTGAAGAAAAATTCTACAGTGTAAAGTTTTACAAAAAACATTAAAAAATATGGATTGTTTAAAAAAATGTGGAGTGTTTAAAATGATGAAGAATGTATACAATTTATGTCATTTTGAAACAAAGTTTTGCCTAAATACAGTTGTCGTGATTTTCAACTTAGATTTAAAAGAAAAAAAATCATTGTTTTAGTAAATAACTGAAATGCAATAGAAATTTTTACAAGGAGAAATCCAAGAAATATATTTAAAGGAGTCACTGCATATGTGTGTCATATACAGTCACTGATTTATTAATTCTGATTAACTGAATTCAAAGTCTATTAAAGAATAGTTTTATTTCAAATTTGTATTAGAAACATACACTACTTAAAAAAAACTATATTTAAGTTTCAAAACCATGTAGGAAATTAACATTTATTCTTTATTAAAAAATTTTTTAATAAACCTGTCCCATTCAAAATTGAGAATCTTAAATGTGTATTTTACACTATTTTTAGAAGATTAATTTCTTTTTACTCATAGAATCTGTTTTGCTATGTTTTCTTGTATGTAATTTTTAGGCAACTATTTTTTAATGGCTTAAGGTAGATACATGAAAATACACCTTCAGTAAAAGAAAAGACAACTTTTTTTTTACTCTGATTAAAAAGTGTTTCAGAGGATTTCTGTTATTTGAAATATTTTGAAGTATTTCAAAACTCAAATGTGAGTTATTATTGAGAAACAGAAAACATTCCCCCATATCATCCCTAAGTGCTTTTAACATTTTCAACCTAAATTTCTTGAAATAGGTGGGAATGTTGAACTAGAAAATAAAAGCAGACCACCATAGCTCAGTCATGAATCTTAATAGACTTCATATTTCTTTAACCCAAACACCCTTTGATGAAGGAAATGTTGGTATGGAGTCAACTATGCAAGAGCAAGTTCAGTACCTCCCCAAGGCCATATGCTTGATTGTGCCCAAAGCCTCCAAGTTTTCCTTCTTGTTTAAATTTCACAACATATTCATACATTCACTCATTCATTCAATAAGTACTTCTTAAGCATTAACATATGTGAGGAAGTGTTCTAGGTTATGAGGATACAGAGGTAAAAATAAGATATAAAACTTGCTCTAAAGTTGTTATTACAAGGATTTTAAAAATATTTATAACTGTATTACAATAGTATGATATGAAAGAATCACATTACAAAATAATGTAAGCAGTGACCATATCTAACTGAGGTAAAAACTGAGGTGAAGCTTAAAGGCAGGACAATCTTAATTCATCACCCAACTGGAACAGCTCTTCCAGAATAATGACTGGAGCAAGCCAAAGTTTATCATCACCGTATTTAAAGGAGAAGAGGATTTTGGGGGAAAGACGGAAGAGGAGTGGCTAAGAAAGACTGAGGAATGAGATTGAGCCACTTCAAAAATGACAATAACCATACTCTACCAGAACAATACTAGCGACTACCAAAAGACAGAGAGACTGAGTTTTATTCTACTATTTATATATAGGACAGAAGAGCCTCTAGATTCATCTAATTACTGACCTAAGTGTCTCTGAGAACTCTAAAGCTATGCTATGTATGCTGCTTATGGCCATGCTGTCTGATACTGTTTCTAAATTGTGATGTTGAACACTCTGTAATTGTGTATATAGAGGACACAGTACAATCTGGACTTGCTTCAGGTTTTGCCACATGTCTGGGAAATGACCTTCTGAAAGCACTGTATTTTATATTTGTTTCCCCCTCAGATATAACCTAGAATAAATTCAATTTTACTGTGGAAAAATAAAGAAGAAAAATGTACTCTTAATCAAAGAATCGGAACCTCCTTGGAATCTAGAGAAACAAAATAAATGGCAATATTATTTATTCTGTTAACATAACCTTAGCATAAGTTCTATGCTAATTTCTAATTTTAATGTCATGAAAGTATTTGGTATATATACATATGATTTACTTTAGAGAATTTGGGGGAAATAAATCTAAAGTTGATAAAATGATGTATTTGATGAGATAATCAAAATGAGCTACCATTGAATTATAATGGAGTTTTATATTTAAAGTTGAAGTTGTTAAACTTTTTTTTCCCACCTGAGAGCATCCACACACTACAGCAAAGCACAAAAAAAAAAAAATTAGCTAAGTAGTGCACATTACTTCCACTTATATTGTAATGGCTACTAGTCAGTTGTATGGCACACCTAGTCACAAAGAAGACTGAGAAAAGAAGTGTGGCTATATGAACAGGACTAAGAGGGAAGACGGCAGCAGGAGGCTGTTTCAGTAACTCTGGAGTAAGAAACAACACACTTGGACTAATATGGGTGGGAATAAATAAATGAAAAATACTAGGAAAGATTACTTTGTAGGGCTTGATATTAGTTCAATATGGAGGTGAAAATTAAAGGAAAGACATTGAGACTTCGAGGTTGCAAACATGGGTAGATATCAGATTAAGAATCTGATTAATCAATAATAAACTCACAAGCAAAAGTCTAAGACCACTTTGGTCAGAGGTACAATACATACATATACACATATGTTTACATGATGTGTGTGTATTCTGTTTTAAAAAGAAAATTGTTACAGAAAATTATTTTAGTTCAGGATATTAAAGAATAGATGTCTTAATAATCCATTTCTAATACAGTTGACAATGTTCCCTAAGTTATTTCATTTAAATCCCTTACAGCCAATGCAAAGGTTAAATTTATCCCTTGCAATCCAGGTAAGTATGCAGTAAGTAAATCATAACCGAACCTTGAAATCTTGAATTGCAAAGTTTATATACCTAAGTAACTGTATCTTAAATGAGAACACACCTTAACTTTAACTCTAAAATATTTTGGCAAATCTACTTTCAACAATATTATCTCTGGCAAACCACATTTAATTTCAAACTCACAAACTTCATCTTTGGCAGGGTACACCTCAGCTAACCACCTCACCATGAGAGATTTAACGTCTGGTAGTATTCATGCAATCTAAATTTTATAACTTCATCATTAGGGAATTGATTTGTAAGACACCATAGAAATCCTTTACTGAACCAGTAAATAATGACAGAATTGGAAAAGTTACATTTATTCAGGTTTAAAGTCCTCTCTTTTACTGATCTTTGTTCCAATGTCTAAGGAAAGCAATAACACAAAAATTAGAGGGGAAATAAATCCAGTTACCAATAACTATGTAGACTGGAAAACTAGCTATGAGTTTGGTATTTTGTAATGTGACTAGTTTTATTAATTCTGTGAATATTCTGGAGTGGAGATAGAACACATCATGATATTAAGAATGTATTTCTATGGGGCGCCTGGGTGGCACAGCGGTTAAGCGTCTGCCTTCGGCTCAGGGCGTGATCCCAGCATTATGGGATCGAGCCCCACATCAGGCTCCTCTGCTATGAGCCTGCTTCTTCCTCTCCCACTCCCCCTGCTTGTGTTCCCTCTCTCGCTAGCTGTCTCTATCTCTGTCAAATAAATAAATAAAATCTTTTAAAAAAGAAAAAAAGAATGTATTTCTAGGGACACCTGGGTGGCTCAGTGAGTTGAGCATCTGACTCTTGATTTTGGCTCAGGTCATGATCAGGGTCATGAGATGGAGCCCTGAGTCAGGCTCCTCGCTCAGCCGCAGAGTCTGCTTGAGATTCTTTCCTTCCCCCTCTCCCTCTGCCCTTCCCCCTGTTCACATGCTCTTTCTTTCTCTCAGATAAATAAACAAATAAATAAATAATAAATAAAATCTTTAAAAAATGTATTTTTATTAATTGCAAGAAGAAAATCAGAAACAGTGTCCTAAAATTCATTTATTAGCTCTGATTGTGTAGCCTCTTCACCTGATGTTGATTGTCTCCACATGGCTATATACTGAATTTCTTGGATAAGTGATGTCTTGAGTAAGATCCAAAGTCATTTTAGAATCTTGGACTCTATTCCAAGCACAGCAGACACTGTTACCAATAATGCAAAGAACTTAAGCACAAATTTCTCAAGAAGCCATATCTTGGATTAAATTGATCCTTTTTCTATTTCTAGTCTTTCATATATATGTTATATNAGCACAAATTTCTCAAGAAGCCATATCTTGGATTAAATTGATCCTTTTTCTATTTCTAGTCTTTCATATATATATGTTATAGTCTATTCTCAAATATATTAGAGAATATATATATTCCATTCTCTAATGTATATATTCTATTCTCCAAATATACATATATATATAAATATATTTATATATTTTAATAGGGATCTGTAATATAAAAAAAGTTCACTTGCAAATTATCAAAGACATGCAAATTTAACTGACAGCAAGTTACAATTTGAAAAATTATCCCAAATGACTAACACTGTTGAGGGGGATATTCAGGTTAATTGCTGCTAACAATTTATACCAGAGCAAGCTATGTGGAAACATCCTATCTCCAATCTCCCAGCTTATCAAATAGCATTTGTTCTTATTTCATTGAAAAAATATAGATGATCAAACAAGAAATATCACATATCACAATCTATACATTTGTTTGTATCTATTGCAATATTATTTTGCCTTTCTTTCTGGTCAAAACAGATTCTCTCAGCTTCTATCTAAAACCAACCCCACCACTGAGCTATAGCTCACATCTTACTTAATTTTTCTTTTCCTTGTACCATAGATTTCCTTCTCTGGTCTATCATCACCACCAATCTATAATCACTCAGAAATTTTCCTATCTTAAGATAATAAAGTCCCAGAGACCCTGTATTGTCCTGTTAAAGCCTGAAATTACAACTGTGCTAGAACAGAACTCTTAAAGGAGTTGTCTATACTTCTTACCCCCAATGTCTCACCTCTAAATTTCTTACCTACCTAATCCTAAAGTTTCATTCAAAACATTTTCCTAAAACTGGTCTTGATGAGGTTATTAATGACCTTTTTCTTGCCATACTGAATTGTCAATTCTCATTTCTTTTCTCATTTAAACTACCACCACTATTTGACACTATTTGATACTATTGATAATTCCTTTTTTCAATAATTTTATAAATTGATTTCTATGATTCCACACTCTACCAGGTTTCGCCCCACATCAATGTTCACTTTTTGTCTCCTTTGCTGACACCACTCTCTTTCCCACTTTGAAATGCTAGATTTCCCTCTGTCATAGGATAGTCTCTATCTACTCTTTGGTTTTTTGTTTTGTTTTGTTTTGTTTTGTTTTTGGTTTGTTTTTTTTTTGTTTGTTTGTTTTGTTTTGTTTTGTTTTTGCCAGTCCAATGACTTTTAAAAACTCTTAAACCTAGAGCTTCAAAATCAAGCCATCCTTTTAGGTCCAGACATGAATCTACTTGGTTGGCCTGGAAGGGTGGAGGAATGGGGAGAAGAGAGATGATAGAGGAAAAAAAAGAGTGAGAGAGAAAGAGAGAGGGAGACAGAGCGAGAGACAGAAACTGGTTACATGGCAGTAGGTAGTCAGAAAAAAATGGTAGGGAAAAAAAGTTCCCATTGCTGTGGGACAGCATGTTCAATTCTCATTACAAAGTTTTTGTGTTTCTGGGGTATAACACCTCCCTTCTTCCCTCACTGAATCATGCGTAAAGTCTATGCACAAGCACAATTTTGAGTGAGAGAGGTTATCTTTGTGGACACNAGAGGGAGACAGAGCGAGAGACAGAAACTGGTTACATGGCAGTAGGTAGTCAGAAAAAAATGGTAGGGAAAAGAAGTTCCCATTGCTGTGGGACAGCATGTTCAATTCTCATTACAAAGTTTTTGTTTCTGGGGTATAACACCTCCCTTCTTCCCTCACTGAATCATGCATAAAGTCTATGCACAAGCACAATTTTGAGTGAGAGAGGTTATCTTTGTGGACACTGAAAATGGTCTGAGTTCCACAGCTGGGTCCATGTGAGGCCAAATATGAACTGCATATGGGGGAAAGCAAGAAAATCTATAAACTAAGCTAATTAAGCAGAAGTAGAAAAAAAGAGCCAGAAGGGACTATGATGATGTAAAGTCCTCTTGGGATTTTTCAGAGATGTGGGGAAAGAAATGCATACAATGTGAATTAAACCTTTAGGGGTAGTGATGATAGCTAATTTCCAGATTACACATGTACATTCCCATCTGGAGGCTATTGTCAACAAGGAGGAAGTATGAAATAAAAATCTGATGTGAGGTAGAATATTTAAATAGTTTCTATTCTAATAGCTGCTTTAATTAGTATTTAACACATGTGCAAATAAATGGAATCTGAGTATAAAACTCAATAGGGAGAAACAGACATAATTGAAAATTTGTCATCATGTATCCTTTGATGTGTATAATAAAATAAGGTGTATAATAAAATTGTATAATAAAATAAGGTGTATAATAAAATTGTATAATAAAATAAGATGTATAATAAAATAAGATGACTTACACAAGATTGAGGATCAAAAATAGCTTTCTGAATAAAAAAAGATGGTCTCAATCACACTTCACACATAAATGAAGGCAGTTTAGCTTAATGTTGAAGACAATAGGAAAGAATAGGAGGAATATTGCATGTGAAAAGATTTTAGAACTGAGTTCATCTAGAAATTAATCAACTTAAATAAATCTACCTTAGAGTTTGCTTGTGTATTATTATTCCATGCATTTTTCATAAGGTAAATGAATGCCAAATTAATAAAGTGGCCTATAGCTTTTTATTTCCTTCAATTCTTTATCAAAATCATTTACATGCAATGTATCATAGTGTAGTTGTAAAATAAGAAAACTAGAGTCTCTGTTTTACTATATTTCTGTCATCCAAAGGATAGTGACCACATCTTACATTCTTTAGTTAATGAACTACTTTGAGTTGGTGATGTTTACCAACAACTGACTTTAATTTGCAAAGCAGCACTCCAGAGACTATTACTTCATAGATGTATTGACGTGTATTTTGGTTTGTAGCCAACAAATGTACAGGGATGCTTTGGCTTTGGTTTCAGGTTTCAAATCTTTCAACCTCATTTGGGCTTTTCCTATACAAATGGAATTTTATATTAGAACAGTAAAATAAAACAATCAAACTAGACTATCTAATCACTTACTTAAATGTTAGCTAAACAACGTAGAACAATGTATAAACTAGCTAAAGTTAGGCTCCACTCAGACTTTTTTCAATGATTCTTAATCTCTGTATTTTGAGATCTTCTCAGGCTGAGTAAAACTAACTCTCTCTAAATCATTCTTAAAGTGAAGAAAAACCTGTCATATCTTAGCCCAGGTTAGTATCAGGCTTTGAGACTGCTCTCCCCAGACACTTAAATTTCCATTTGCTCTTGTATCTACTGCCTTCGTGCTCTTGATTGCCCTGTAAACTATGTGATTCCTTGCTAAGCTGTGACACTGCTTGGCGATTAAAAGCTGTATGAGCTCCCTGTGTTAATTTCCAGAACAGTTTCAGGTTGTTTGCCTTGCATTTCTCATTAGAATTTCTGAGTGTTTAGGGTTCCACATCCCCCACAGGTTGGGGGGGTTGCCATTATGGAATCTTCTTAAATGCCATTTATTTTTTTATTATTAAAAAATATTTTATATTATTATCAAAATTATCATAAGCAAATTGATTATAGAAACTCTGGACAAAATGAAATACATACAAAAAAGTTTAATTAGTTTAATTAGTTTTCTGAGGCTGCTGGAAAAAAAATACCACAAATTTGATGATTTAAAACAACAGAAATGTATTCTCTAACAATTCTTTAGGCTCTAAGTCTGAAATTCAGCAAGGGCACTCTTCCTCCAGATGAATTCCTTTCCTTCCTTCCTCTTCCAGCTTCTGGTGGCTCCAGGCATTCCTTGGTTTATGACCATATCACTCCAACCTCTGCCTCAGTGGTCACGTGGCCTCCTCTTCTGTGTCTGTATAATCTCCCTCTGTTTCACTCTCACAAGAACTCTCGGCACTGGATGTAAGGCCCACATGGATAAACTCAAGATCCTTAGGTATATCAACAAAGATTATTTTTCCAAATAAGGTAACATTTAGAGGTTCTAGAAACTAAGGTGTGGGTGTATCTTTTGAGAGACCACTACTCAATCCACCATAAGCAATTAAAATTTTAGTTCATTTTCCCCCAATCTTACTTTCTCTAAAAATCTCTTGTTACTGCCTGCAGACTACGTAGGGCTTCCAATGAACAACAGAAAACTAAACAATATATGTTTACGAACATATTTCTATTTTGGTAAACTTCATTTTTTTTAAAGATTTTATTTATTTGTCAAAGAGAGAGGGAGAGAGCATGCACAAGCAGCGGGAGCAGCAGGCAGAGGGAGAAGCAGGCTCCCAGCTGAGCAAGTAGCCTATGCGGGACTTGATCCCAGGACCCTGGGATCATGACCTTAGCTGAAGGCCGATGCTTAATCAACTGAGCCACCCAGGTGTCCCCAAACCTCATTTTAAAAATAAGACATAATAGAGAAAAATCTAAAATCTAAATCCTTGAAAGTAACAGCATGGAGACAAAGGTACAGGATATAGGAGGATCATATAATGTACACACACACACACACACACACACACACACACCCTGGAATATTACTCAACCATATAAAGAATGAAATCTTGCCGTTTGCAACAACATAGATGGAATCAGAGAATATTATGCCAAGCAAAATAAATCAGTCAGAGAAAGAAAAATACCATATGATCTCAGTCATGTGGAATTTAAGGAACAAAACAAAACATACTGGGGGGGAAGAGAGGCAAACCAAGAAACAGACTCTTAACTAGAAACAAACAAGCAAACAATCAAACAAAAAAACTGAGCACTGCTGGAGGGGAGGTGGGCGGGAGGATGGGTTAAATAGAAGGATCATATAGGAACTCAGAACATTAGTAATAATGGCTTAGCTCAAAAATTGAGTACTTGTTTCATAGGTATATATTTCATTATTATGCTTCATAACTTATTTATATGTTATATATAGTCTTTGAGTTAATGAAATATTAGGTAATTAAAGACTTTATAAGGTTTTTATAGGATGCTTCCAAAGTGGTGATATATTGGTACAATAAGATAGCATTAAGAGCACTTGTCACTCTAAAGAACACTGTCCACGATAAGCATTAAAAACAAAATCTTTGATACTTGAAAAAAAAATAAATGTGTCACGTTTTAATTTGTATATTTATACCCCTATTTTTTTTTTTTAGGATTGTCTTGTATTTTCTTAAACATTAACTCTTTTTTATGTATTTCAGAAAAAGTGCATCAAGCTTCTAAAAATATTTATATTTTGATTGGAATTGCCTTAAATAAATATATACTTCTAAAGAAAATTAACATCATAAAAATATTGACAAAATTTAATAGAAATATAAATTAGTTCTTCATAAATGTCTTGCACATATTTTGATAGGTTTATCCCTGTTGCTAGTTGCTTATCGCTGTTGTCTTATTATCTCATAAGCTTTTATTTCATTTAATGTATTCTTCCATTTTTCTATCTGTAAAATATTGTTAATAGAACAAAATATCATAATTATCTTTAATAATCAGAAGATTACATGTTTCTATGTGTTTATGTAATTATCTTTCTATATAAAATTGGGATATTTTAAATTATAAGTGAAATAAACCCAATTAAAACTAACTCAAGCAAATAAGTAATCTATTGATCCCATAGTGGTAAATTCCAAAGTTTAAAACTGTCCATGGAAAGAAGTGGATTCAAAAAATGATCTTGTTGGCCTCCTTTTTTCCATTTCTAGAACTTTACTGAATTTGATAAAATTGTGTTAATAAGCATTTTGTCTAAATTAATGAAATGTAGTTCTATTTTGTTGTTGTTGTTTTCTAATGTATTTGTCTGGGTTTGGTTTTCAGAGTAGTACTGNTTCATAGTAGTACTGATCTCCATATTAAGTTGCAAAGTAGGCCTTCCTCTTCAACATTTGGGAAGACTTCGTGTAGAATTGGCAGTGTTTCTTCCTCAAATGTAGAATTCCTCGGTGAAACCCTCTTACCCTGCAGTTTTCTTTGGCGGATGTGTTTTAACTTCAAATTCATTTCTTAAATAGACATAAGGATATTCAGATTATCACTTCAGACAGCTTTCTTAATTTGTATATTTCTAGCAATTTCTCAATTTTGCCTAAGTTAGATTTAGTGGCAAAAAGTTATTCTTATTAGGGGCGCTTGGGTGGCACAGCGGTTAAGCGTCTGCCTTCGGCTCAGGGCGTGATCCCAGCGTTATGGGATCGAGCCCCACATCAGGCTCCTCCGCTATGAGCCTGCTTCTTCCTCTCCCACTCCCCCTGCTTGTGTTCCGTCTCTCGCTGGCTGTCTCTATCTCTGTCGAATAAATAAATAAAAAATCTTTTAAAAAAAAGNCTTGTGTTCCCTCTCTCGCTGGCTGTCTCTATCTCTGTCGAATAAATAAATAAAAAATCTTTTAAAAAAAAGTTATTCTTATTATTCCTTCTTATTCTTTCAATATCTCTAAAATCTGTAGTGATGTCATTATCCTTATTCTTCATATTGGTAATTTGTGTATTCCTCAATATTTTTCCCTTATCAGTGTAGCCATCTGACTAAGGTGTTATTAATATTATTGATCTTCTCAAAGAAACAGCTTTTGGTTTTGTTGATTTTTCTCTATTTTTTTCCTGTTTTCCACTCTCATTTTTATTTCCTTCCTTTCACTTTGTGTTTAATTCATTTTTTTTCTGACCTTTTAATTAAGGCAGAAGCTAAAGTCCCTGTTCTGAGGGCTTCATTTTCTTCTCCATATGATTTGGTGCTATAAAATTTTCTCCAAATATGACTTTAGCCCTATCCTATGAATTTTGATATTTTGTATTTTCATACTCATTTAGTTCAAAATATTTTCTAATATCCCTTTTGAATTCTTCTTTGGCCCACAGTATGAAGTAATATGTTTTTTTAGTTTCCAGATTTGGGGTGGTTTTCCAGATCTTCCCATTGATTTGTAAGATAATTCAATCCTGATCACACAGCATGTTTTATTACTTAAATCACTTTAAATTAATTTAGACTCATTTTATGGCCCAAGATATGGTGCATCTTGGTAAATGTTCTGTATGCAATTGAAAAGAATGTGCATTCTGTTTGAAATGGAGATTCTATAAATGTCAATTAATTCAAGTTGGTTAATAATGTTTTTCAAGTCTCTGTATCCTTACTGATTATTTCTTTACTTGTTCTATCAACTATTCAGAGTAGTTGATATCACCAACTATACTTACATATTTATCTATTGCTCTTGTGGTCGTATCATGTTTTCTTGGTATATTCTGCAGCATCGTTATTGGGTGGATCAACATTTGGAATTATGTTCTCTTTAATGACTGACCCTTGTATTATTAAAAATGGGACCCGTTATATCGATGGTATTATTTTTGCTAC
>NC_048218.1:132462076-132469267 GCF_002007445.2 Ailuropoda melanoleuca | reverse complement strand
TCATTTTTGAAATGGGTCTCGAATTCTAAATTAACATTATTTTTCTTTTAGTACTTTAAAGATGCTGCACTGTTTTCTGGTTTGCATTGATTTCAAAAATATATCTGCTATAAAATTTTTATCTCTGGTCCTTAGCATGTAATTGGTCTTTTTTTTTCCCTCTTGCTGCTTTATGTTTTTCTCTTATAACTGATTTTAAGGAATTTCATTATTATGTCCTCTGGTGCAGATACCTTCATGTTTATTAAAGATAGGATTAATTGAGCATCTTGGATATGTGAGTTTATAAAACTTGGAAAGTTTCTGCAACATTTCTACTCTGTTTTCTGTTTTCCCCTTTTTCCTCTCATTTGGGGATGCTAATTATATATACATTAGTAAATGCTTAAAATTATTCTCAATTCACTTTTTTTTAATTCATTTTTCTCTTTGTGTTCCATTTAGGATAGTTTCTACTGCTATGACTTCAAGTTCACTTATCTTTTCCTCCATATGTCTAATATGTCCTAATAGGCCATTAATCAGACCCAGTGTATTTTAAAATTTCAGACATTATAATTGCACCTTTAGAAATATGATTTATATCTTCTATATATCTTTCATGTATCTATTTAACAAGTTCAACTTTTCCTCTAGCTTCTAGAACATGTGGAATACATTTATAACTGTCATTTTGTCCTTGAATATTTTTCTTTCATCTGTTTCACTTACAAGTTGGTTTCAAATAATTGATTTTTCTCTTCATCATGGGTTGTATTCTTTTTCTTCTTTGAATATCTGATAATTTTACTGGATCCCAGAGACTGAATTTTTCCTTGTTAGATGTTAATTTCTTTCTGTATTCTGAAGTGTTGTTCTATGCTGTAAGTATATTACATTGAAAAGATTCAACCATTTTGGATCTTGCTTCCCTCCCCCCAACCCAGGAATGCTGATTACACTTTGAGAATCATTGGTGTAATCAGGGCTGCTTCTTCCAATTATATCTCATCTCAACTCAGTCCAAATGAGAGCTTTAGGAAATGTGAAACTGAAGCTCATCAGAGGTTATCATCACTCCATTTACCAGGTATGTTATTCTTATTGCTATCTGACTGGTGAGTGATCCAATTCCAAAATCCTAGCTTAAAGGGCTGTTTTCTAGCTAGGCTCTGAAGAGCCAGCTGTTCTGGTTAGGGTTACTTCTGAAAGCAAAACTTGAGACAAAGAGGTAGAGGTATATAGTTTATTGGAAAGACAATCTTAGAAAATGGGAGGACATGGGAAAAGTAAGATGAGGAAGAGTTAAGTGACAATAAAGACTGTGTTACCAAGTTGGTTAGTTGGTTAGTACTGTGAGCAACTGAGAGGCACTATCCCTTGTGTGACCTTCTGGGTATCACGTAGAACCTACCACAGAATTAACCAGCCAGAAAATGAGGGAGCTGGGGCACCTAAGTATCCATTTGCATCCTTCATTATTTGAAGGTTGTCCCATGGAAATTAACTCCTGCATTTCATGATTGTGCAAAGCCACAGGTGAATGACTTTTTTTGAGGAAACAAGAGTAGCTAAATGTGGAACACTGGCAAACATGTATGGAAATGTCCATCAGGTGGGCCAAGGAGAAGTGATATGGTGCCTCACAAGTGCCTGCTGCAGAGTTTTATAGATATGTGGAAGTGGAGACCAGAAGGAATAGCTGAAAGAGTTGAACATGATCTGGAGAAAATAGTACTTGAGGAGTTGGGTACTGGGAAAGAAGTGGGGACATTAAGGAACATTGTTTTTCTAACTTAAGCTCTAGACAGCAATTTAACTTTTAAATTATGAATACGCATTATTTTAATTAAAAATTAAACTAGATAGTTGGCAAATGCAGGAACTATGGTCTAAAACATGGGGTTTGATATTCCTTAAAAGTTGAACTATTGCAGCTTCTACTCCTTAATTTTTCCTTTTATATACTTTATTTTTTGTTCTATTTTCTCCCATTGCTTCGGCTAAGACATAATAATCTAGAAAGGACAGGTTCTTTTTAAGTTCTCTTTTAACAGATGGCTCTGGGTTAATCTGCTAAAGATCCACCCAAAAAATCTGGACTCACTGAAGAAGGGTGGAGATTTTCTGAGCTAAGGGAGGTTGTTTTCTCTTCCACCTCTCTGAGGCAGCTCCTGCAGCCAACCCTTAAGGCCAGAATCAGATAATAGGAATTCAAAATCTGACTTCACTCTGAGCTGCAAGGTCCAAGACCTCCAGCATCTGCCAGTTTCACTGAGTTACTAATAGTCTAGGAACCAAACAACAGCTTTTTTTGTTTTGTTTTGCTTTAATGAAGATTAAATAAGAATTGTGGATATCACTTTATGAAGTTTTTTTCTTCTTTTCACAAGAAAAGTGCATATTTAGTCCTGAAGATTTTTAGTTGCTGACAAAAATTCAAATACTGAACTCAGAAGTAATTTACTATCTTATTATATTGCTCTGTAGTGTTTTACACATTATTCTCTGTGTGCAGCTGATACTATAACTTTCCTAAGGATAGGTACTTAGCCTCTTTCATCTCTGTGCATATTTTCTAGCCTGAGATTGTCAACCATTATAATTATTGATAATTAATGTCTAATAATATTCATATCTAAATTGTAATACTTTCAAAGAAACAGTAATGTAATTACTATTAATTAACCAGTAATGAATGGCGATGTTTTAAAGACAAGAACCCCAAAGTCTTCTCTAAGATTCTAAATTTGCATTTTAACAAAGCCCATTTTTGGTAAAAGGCACCTTAACATGTGTTTATCGTCATTACTTTTATTGTGAGGGTTTCAAGGCAGCAGTGCAGTTGGGGAGATGAAAGGAAGAAATATACTTTGGCTAGGTGGAACTGTCCCACTCCTCACATATCACACCAGGATGAGTTTACCCTAGCTTGTCCACACTGATGATTGTTGCTTTCTAGTAGGATCATTTCTATGTAATTACATTCTTATATATACTTCTGTACCATCGACTCCGATATAAATCCTTCAAATTAGAGAAATAGCTGTTTCACTAAACTTTTCCTATATATACATCACATTCATAGAATTTCCAGACTGAAACGAAATTTAGAAACTATTAAATTCAAACATTTACTCTTTTTTTTAATTAAGTAACCACAGCCCAGTCAGAAAAATAAAATAAATCTCCCATGTAAACATTAAGAATCAGATGCAGTGTTGATATTTGCAATGGATCACATGATTTTTAATTTTAGTTCTTATAGTCATTGATTTATTTTTTTCCTGGATTTAACTAAAATTCATTTATTCACTGATAAGCTTGACATCAAAACAGACTAGGTGATCTGTGAATTATATTATTCTGTTTATAGGTTAAACATAAAGTATCAATTCTGGCTGCAAGGAAAGAGGTGAAGACACTGGAAATTTAATAATGGATGATTTCTAAAGATAAATTAGTAATTATTTCATTCATGAAATGGCAATGAAACTGCAGGTAACTTTTTAAAAGAACAAAAATAACAATTTTACTATTATATTCAAAAGATTAGAAATTTTGAAAATAATTATTTTAAGAAAACATGTATAAAATATGTAATTAGGTGAATACTGGGTTCAAGTGAAGATTAAATTCATAATTTTTTTGTTTTGTTTGTGTTTTTTTTTATTTGTTTCATTAAGCTATTTCCCAGCAGTTAAATTACAAACTGTTGTATAAGAATTGCAAAAAAAAAAAATTGAGAAAAAATAATCAAAATATAGAAATTGTTAAACATGTTTGAATTTTTCAATAATGCTCTGTATTTTTTATTTATTTATTTATTTTAAAAGATTTTATTTATTTATTTGACAGAGAGAGAGAGCAAGAGAGGGAACACAAGCAAGGGGAGTGTTAGAGGGAGAAGCAGGCTTCCCACCAAACAGGGAGCCTGATGCAGGTAGCCCCATGCAGAGCTCAATCCCATCATGACCTGAGCCAAAGGCAGATACTTAACTGCTGAGCCACCCAGGTGCCCCTGTATTTTTTTAAAAATGCCATCATTCTAAGTTGCCATAAGGTCTGCAAAATATGATAATTTTTTTAAGTAATATAATATTTTTAAAAATACTTGGAAATGCTAGACTAAATATCCCTACTAGCTCTGTTCATTTATTTTCAGTTTAGCAATTCTCCATTTCTTTCCTAAAGGTCACAGTATTACTTATTTGTCAAAATTAACTATTTTGAAGCAAATGTTATTACAAAATAATTATACTTGATTTTGCCAAAGTACTAAGATTGTTCAATGAATAGTATATAATTATTTTTAACCTTTGGATGATAACTACAGGTCTCATTAGTCACCTTTTCAAGAGCCTCTTAGTGATTTAAACTAATCATAGAGTAGATAGTAAGTACATGGGAGGTAATCATTAACAAGGTAGGAAGTCGTTTTATATGTGCCATTAAAATGCCAACAAATATATACATACAGAAGTCTGTCTTTGGATCAGACAGGGGTCTTATTTTAAGGAATAGCAACCAATACTCACAAACAAAAGAAAAAAAATAATATATCGTATCAATATCAAGTAGCTTTCAGCATTGATAGACTTAACAAAGTTTTAGTAAACAGGCAGGAGCTGGGAGTATAGCCAAGACTAGGCCCAGGAATTGTCTAATCAATGTTCTATCAGTAGCAGCAAAGGTGACATTTCCGCCACTGGGCACTTACTGCCATTGCTGGGCTCACAAGGCTACCCACAGGTTTGGTTTTGCAGCTATATGCCATTACCACCACCACTGCCATGAATGGTTTTGCAACTGTTTCTACAACTTAGTATTACAAATTTAAAATCCAAAGTCTCCAATGAGGATCTGATTGGCCAAGTCTAGGGCACTTGTCCATCTCCTAGTTTGTCATAGGTGGGAAGAAGCTGTATTTGTCTCCCTTGGCTTATTTATTTGCATAAGGAATATTTCTTCTCACCAAGACTCATACTGGAGAGTATTCTCTCCGAAACAGAACAAATGTTCAGGTGCCTGGTGTAAATAAAAAGAAAAATGCTTGTAAAGTGTATCTGTATTAAGATTATAACTGAAATTTCATCAATATTTATCAAAATAAGAATTGCGGGGCACCTGGGTGGCTCATTCGTTAAGCGTCTGCCTTCCGCTCAGGGCGTGATCCCGGCGTTATGGGATCTGGCCCCACATCAGGCTCCTCCGCTGGGAGCCTGCTTCTTCCTCTCCCACTCCCCTTGCTTGTGTTCCCTCTCTCGCTGGCTGTCTCTCTTTCTCCGTCAAATAAATAAATAAAATCTTTAAGAAAAAAAAAAACAAGAATCGCTTTCCTCATTGGTATTTCCTATACTATTATTTCAGAAGATTTGCAAGCTCTTCTCCTGGTCTATGCGTTTGATAAGTAACTTTCATTTCACAAATGCCAATTAAGAAAATATAAAAATACTAAAAACTTTTTTTCTAACTAAAAAACTAGTTTTACTAAGACTTACAAGAAAATAGAAATATATTTTTACATGTTTATGTTATGGAAAGATGTCAAGGAGAATATTTGAAGTCATTAATGTCAGTATAATTAAGAAACAGCAATGGGTATATATACACACACATAATTATATATGTGTATACATATACACACACATATATATACATACACACACATCTACATTATGTATACATATGTATATATATAGTATATTATTTGTAAGTTGTACATATTTATTATATGTATATATAATACATTTACATGTAGCTCTTGTAACATATAATATATACAGTATTTTGAAATGTCAAAGTGAGTTTATGCACATTATACATTTTTATCATTGAAACAAATTAGGAAACTGAAGCTCAAGGTCATGACACAGTGTTACCATCAGAGTTTAGACAAAGATTTCATGACCTCATTTAGCACACTTTGCTGAACATTGTGGAAACAGAGATCAGTTAGATCAGACATTCCATGTACTTTACCCAAGTTACACCCTCTCCTAAGGCTGTCTACAGTGTACTTTCTCAGAGGATTTCAAAGGAGTTCAAACTGGGTAATCAAAGGAAGCACCAATAAGGCCCAATCCCAGCCATTTCTGAACTTCAGAGGCCTCATTCTGCTGTGAATTTTTGTCCCAGCTGCAGAAAAAGTGAAGTTCTATACTTCCCATGAAGCATTATCCTCCATCAGTCCTTAGCCTCTGCCCCTTTAGTTGTTCCTATTCGGATTAGAAATATGTGGGCTTGTTAAAAAACTATGTGGTTGCCATAGAGGTTTTTTTGTTTTTTTTACTTTTTATTTATATTTTTGTTGTTTTCCTATTTCTTTAACTTGAACAACCACAAGATGGTTAGAAATAACATTTTCAGTCACATCATGAAGTTAGGTGGGTTTGATAGCTTCTGGACAAGACCCTAATTACCTTTCTCACTGTTGTGGTGAAATTCAGAATTGGGTCTGTGACAGACCCTGTAGGTTGGCTGACTCCATTATTTCCAGTCCAGCTTCACACATATTTCTCAAACTCTTCTGGAGCCAGGAATAGATTCATAATATGCTCACCAATTAGAGGTCAAATCTGTGAATTCATTTGAAAGTTCCTGGAGAACTATAAACCTCCAAATAAAATGCCTAATATGTTGTTATCTTTTCCTCTAATGACCCTCACCCTTTCACACTTTAGCACCTGAACTGCTTTCACCACCAGGGTTTCTCTGAGTAAATATTGACTATTGTTGAATTTCCACTTTCTCTAAGAGCACAGAGCATATCAGTGGCTCTATCTACCATCCTTTTTCTAGACCCAATCTTGGCAAAATTATCAGTTGGGCAGGGTTTGCTATGGGGAGCTCCCATTCATCAGCAATTCCTTATTGTATTCCTTGTTAAATCATTAGCTGGAAAATTAAAAGGTTGTTTCATAAGGATTTAAGTTTAATTTCAGAATTAACATTCAGGACAATAACAAATAACGGTGGTTGACTGATAAGCAGTCAGTAGCTTCACAAAACTCACCACTAAGCAACCAGCTCCTCTGCTATCTATTCCCACAGCCAGCCCTGCCTGTTGGGCAACATTATTGAGGCTTGCTTTTGATCACAGTCTGAAAATTCCTATTCAACAAGTTCCTCACTGTTTACATTTCCCCTAAGGAGGAAGCAGTCTGTGGACTCCTGAGATTTAAATTCACCATTAAAATGAGTTTTTTTTTT
>NC_048218.1:132442475-132461976 GCF_002007445.2 Ailuropoda melanoleuca | reverse complement strand
TTTTTTTTCTCCTTTCATGACTCATCAACAGCTGGTCTCCTAAAGGGATGGGCGAACCCAGTCATATTTTAAGCCAGATAACTTTTCAAAAAATTTGTCAAGTATTTTGCCAAACGTCTAACCTCTATTTCTTTAAACCTTTGTGTATTTGAAGAAAATACTTAATCTGCTTGTTTCTGAATAACTTGCCTTTAACTCATAAAAATATTTTATCAGAAAAAAACATCATCCAAACAGCATATATCTTGCTTTTTCAATTAATTTGTCTATAAGGTAAATTTATATGTTATCTTACAAAATTTGGTTTGAGTCTCAATTTGCATTTAGTTCAAGGAAGTTCTAGACTTAAAACACTGATCTGAATGAAAGAGGGTTTGTTTGTTTATTATAAATAAGGGGAAGGAAGCAATACTTTGATGCATATATACAAAAATTAAAAATTAAAATATCACTTTAGGTGTGTCTGCATTGACCAAAAAAAGAAAAAAAAACACAAAAAAAAAAAAAAGTGTTCAAACTTTAGGAGCAAAGATATAAACTTGTATTAGTAGGAGAGGTGTTTACAGAACATAGCACATTCTTTTCAAAGCATACATTTTTGGAATGGCTTTCTCATTACTCTCCTCTTCCTTCCATCCAACCTTCANGTTTTTTTTTTCTTTTTCCCACCCTTGCTGCCAATTATTTCATGGTGGCATGTTTGGCACATTTGCCAGCCCCACAAGGCATACAAATGGGTTCTCCATGGAGATGAAATTCTTCCTTGTTGCCATTCCAAAAATGTATACTTTGAAAAGAATGTGCTATGTTCTGTAAGCACCTCTCCTACTAATACAAGTTTATATCTTTGCTCCTAAAGTTTGAACACTTTTTTTTTTCTTTAGTGGTTTTTTTTTTTTCTTTTTTTGGTCAATGCAGACACACCTAAAGTGACCTCTTACAGTATCAGTGTCTACATCTGGCACGCCTGCTTGCAGGCATAGCTGAACTGACCTTTATTTTTTTTTCTCCTTTCATGACTCATCAACAGCTGGTCTCCTAAAGGGATGGGCGAACCCAGTCATATTTTAAGCCAGATAACTTTTCAAAAAATTTGTCAAGTATTTTGCCAAACGTCTAACCTCTATTTCTTTAAACCTTTGTGTATTTGAAGAAAATACTTAATCTGCTTGTTTCTGAATAACTTGCCTTTAACTCATAAAAATATTTTATCAGAAAAAAACATCATCCAAACAGCATATATCTTGCTTTTTCAATTAATTTGTCTATAAGGTAAATTTATATGTTATCTTACAAAATTTGGTTTGAGTCTCAATTTGCATTTAGTTCAAGGAAGTTCTAGACTTAAAACACTGATCTGAATGAAAGAGGGTTTGTTTGTTTATTATAAATAAGGGGAAGGAAGCAATACTTTGATGCATATATACAAAAATTAAAAATTAAAATATCACTTTAGGTGTGTCTGCATTGACCAAAAAAAAGAAAAAAAAACACTAAAGAAAAAAAAAGTGTTCAAACTTTAGGAGCAAAGATATAAACTTGTATTAGTAGGAGAGGTGTTTACAGAACATAGCACATTCTTTTCAAAGCATACATTTTTGGAATGGCTTTCTCGTTACTCTCCTCTTCCTTCCATCCAACCTTCATTTTTTTCTTCACCCTTCCTTTCTTTTCTCTTTTTCATTCTATAAAAATGGTATTTCTGTTGTGCTATTTCATTTGCTCCATTAGTCACATAATTTCTGGGAAGGTATTCACATTCTAGTCCATGTACACTGTACTCTCTGAAATTTTGTACATCATAACGTGCGAAGTCCTGCAATCTATACCTAGGAGAAGCTGCTCATATTATAATTTAGTGTAAAATGGTAGTGAATTTTAGTTCACACTACAGTTACCTTTCTAATATTTATATATACCAAACTGATAAGAAATAAGTAATAAATTATAACATTGTTATAGATGTGTTCAAAGGAAGAAAAGAAATCTCGGTACCAAAGGACAGTGTAACTTTTCAAACTTTTTCCCCTCGGGAAAGAATGTGGAGGAAAAGAATAATAGATTATTGACCTCATGCAGAAACTTTTGTTTCAGGCAAATAAGGAGTTTTATCCTATTGTTCAAGCCGGTGGTACAAGAGAAGTCAAGAAATTCCACAGAAAATCCTTTTAGGCATAGATTGACCTTTGACCACTGAACCGCCTTCCATCGTTCTCTAGGAAAAGGAGAAATAGAATTTGGAGAGTCAGTTCTGGTTACATCATAAGAGCTTTCTTTTTCTTGGCGTNGTTTTTTTTTTTTTTTTTTTTTTTGGCTGGTATTGCATAGCTTCTTGTGGAAAATAAATCCCTTGGTAGTGTTTGTGTTTCTTGTATGTGTGTGGGACTACTTGGCTTAAAACAAGTTCAAGCCAAATCAAGAGTTCCAGTGTGTGCTGAACCTAAGCAGCCTTTACCTTGAACATAAAGAACATGGTCCATCAGTTCAACTGGCCCTTCCAGCATTTCACCAATGATGCATGCAGAAATCCATCACAGAAGAATGCGTCAGTTCATTTAACATGGATCCTTGCCCAGAAACCTGGTAAATCTCAGTCCAAAAATTCATTCAAGAGTGTATTTGATAAGACACGGGTATTAGTGATTATGAAAGGACCATAGGGAAGTTAAGCTTATCCGGAACTGCCTTAATCAACTTTCCCTCAGTTTCTGCCTTCTCTATAAATCACATTACATTGCTTAAAGTATTAAAAGTAAAATCAGCTGCCACCAGAACTAATCATGATCCCAAACAATAATATACAAACTAACAGGGCAAATAGGAGACATGTGAAAGTAAATAAGACACCTAAGTGTTTCACTGGTCTTAAAAAAAAATTCTTTCTAGATTCACAAAATATATCCTCATGTGGAAATGAAACTCCCAACATGGCAATGAAACCATGGAAATATCTCAAATGCATTATAAATTAGGTATATGAGGAAGGGAACATTCTGAATATCACAAATCCACATATGGATTTGTGTGTGTGATTGTACATAGGTATGAAAATGAAAATGGAGACAAAGCCAAACTATTCTTAAGATGACTTACCCATGAATGTAAAAAAAGTCTATATTACAAGCTTAATAATGTAATAATAAAAATTGTTTGTAATATTTTCTTTCATACATTAAGTATTATTTTTATAGAGAGAGTTCATTTTATAATATATTTCAAGTCATAGGGATAGGAAGGGAGGGACATTTTATGGTTTTCATTACTACACCATATTTAGGGTAAGTTTAGAAAACAAAACAATTTGGGAACATAAAAATAGGTTATAAGTAGATCATAGATATTTATGTCTCTTGTTAAAATATACATGTTAGAAGATGTAAATAGCTTTCATCCCTGGCTTTGATTATGCTATTAACTATACATGTGGTAAATGGTCTTCCTCATTTATAAGAAAGAAAGTTCTGATATTTTAGAATATCTTCCCTGTTCAAATTTAAATTGGTAATACAAATGATTAAAAAATGTGGCCATAGGAAGACTTGAAGAATCTAGATATTTAATGTGATTTTAAAGAGAGGTTTTTGGTCTTCTCAGGAGAGTCTCAGAGAGTCCCTTCCATTGTTGAAGTATTCACGTAACTTGTGGTTCCAGCACAGTTCTAAAGCAAAGCAGAATCCTAAGGGCACTGGGTAAAAGGAGGACCACTAAGTTATGACTTGTTTGCCAGAACTATATTCTTAATAGGCTCTAAAATCTTCATCTGCTTAAATAAAAATTACCAATGATTTCTTTAAGAGTAAACACTCTCATTTCGTGTAACACTCATTTGCTGAATTTTTAATATATACCAAGGTAGCAGTATTCACAGTGAATAGCATAAAGCTCAAGTATTAAAACATATTTCCTTTAGAATCTTCATTATGTTCAAATATCAATATAATTATTTCATATTATAGAACACCACTAAAAATTTTATATGTTGGCTGTGTTCTAATTTAACTTTAGAGATATTTCAAGCTCTACATATACACATATTTAAATGTAACAATTTAACTTGTTTGGGTAACATTTAAAAGCTCTTGCATTTTTTGGGGTGCCTGGGTGACATAGTCAGTTAAGCATCTGACTCATGATTTTGGCTCAGGTTGTGATCTCAGGGTCATGGGCTCAAGCCCTGCATAAGGCTCCCTGCTCAGCATGGAGTCTGCTTGAGATTTTCTCTCCCTCTTCCTCTGCCCCTCCCTGCCCCTGCGCATGTGTACTTTCTCTCTCTAAAATAAATAAATAAATATTTTAAAAATTTTTATAAAAATAAAAGCTCTTGCATTTTTTTCAGTTTTAAAGAGATTCTGAGTACCCCGGTTCAATTTACTAGCTTCAGCCCTTGAGCAGGTGATTTGAACTTTATTCCTCAGTTTCACTTTGCACTAGAAATAATATTGTTAACCGTTTATATACTGTTAAACGATATTAATTGTGAAGCTATAATGTAAGAGTAACAGTGATAGGCACAAACAAGCATTTAAAAAATTGTTTGATATGACCTAATTAATGTATTACAGGTATTAGATTTGTGCATATGAATTATAATATTAAAGTGACAATGGTTGATGATATTTTCTCATTTAAAAATTATAAAAATGTTTATCAGAAGGATGTAAATATGCAGTAGAAAACTTTGAAATTATACATCTCTTCCAATTTTGGAATTTTGTGATAAACAACTTGATTAAAAGAAGAATTAGTAAATCAAACCTAGGTTCTGCACTTCATAAATTTCTGCCCATGGCACTGGGAATTATCCCTGTTTGAGACATAGTTGTGAGTGTATAAGACACCACTACCAGTCTCTTACCTCCTCAAGTTTAGAAGAGGACAAGACAGCCAGATAAGAAACACTAAATAGGAGAAACTGACAGCTAGATCAATGTGCAATTAGGGGAGGAGGTATACCTGGCCAGTCTTCTGTGGACAACTATCTGATGACTAGTTTGGCTTCTAACAAATGCTGTATTTTATGGTACCTCAAAAGACCATTGAAGTTTATCAATCTGTAGTAGGAAAACTTACTGAACTACCAGCTGTTTAAACTGCTAGATAAGAAAAGTATGCTAGAGGGGCGCCTGGGTGGCACAGCGGTTAAGCGTCTGCCTTCGGCTCAGGGCGTGATCCTGGCGTTCGGGATCGAGCCCCACATCAGGCTCTTCTGCTGTGAGCCTGCTTCTTCCTCTCCCACTCCCCCTGCTTGCGTTCCCTCTCTCACTGGCTGTCTCCATCTCTGCCGAATAAATAAGTAAAATCTTTAAAACAAAAAAAGAAAGAAAAGTATGCTAGAAAATGTTCCCTTGTAAAAGATGGTGTGTCAAACAGATCTGAATTTGTATTTATATCTCCTATTTGTTATCTGAACCTTGGGCCAGCAGCTTAATATCACTTAACCTGTTTTCTCCTTGAGAATAACAACATTAAGATCTAAAGAACATATATACACACACATATGTATATATATGTAGATCTTACGTGAAGATCTACAGTATATATGTATATATGTATATACATATATGTTAATAGATACATATATAATATATATGCATTAAACATGGGTTTGGTACACAGTATGTATTCAGAATATGTTAGTGATATTTGGGTTCTTTCCACAGTTTGGCTATTGTTGATAAGGTCGCTACAGGCATTTGGGTGCATGTGCCCCTCTGAATCAGTATTTTGTCTCCTTTGGGTACCTAGTGGTACAATTGCTGGGTCATAGGATAGTTCTATTTTTAACCTTTTGAGGAACCTCTTTACTATTTTCCAGACTGGCTGCACCAGGCTGCATTCCCACCAAGACTGTAAGAGGTTTCCCCTTTCCCCACATCCTCACTAACATCTGTTGTTTATTGTGTTTTTAATTTTAGCCATTCTGACAGGTATGAGGTGGTAGCTCATTGTGGTTTTGATTTGTATTTCCCTGATGATGAGTGATGTTGAGCAACTTTTCAAGTGGCCTTTGGCCATCTGAATGTCTTTTTCAGAAAAAAAAGTCTATTCATATCTTCTGCCCATTTCTTAACTGAAATATTTGGTTTTTGGGGTGTTGAGTTGGTAAGTTCTTTAGAGATTTTGGATACTAACCCTTTATCAGATAGGTCATTTGCAAATATACTCCCCCATTCTGTAAGTTGCCTTTTAGTTTTGTTGTTTCTTTCACTATGCAGAATTTTTTTATCTTGATGAAGTCTTAATAGTTCATTTTTGTTTTTTTTTCCCTTTCCTCCAGCCACATGTCTAGTAAGAAGTTGCTATGGCTAATGTCAAAAAGGTTGTTGCCTGTGTTCTCCTCTAGGATTTTGGTGGTATCCCACCTCACATTTAGGTCTTTCATCCATTTTATTTATTTTTGTATTTGGTGTAAGAAAGTGGTCTAGTTTCATTCTTCTGAATGTTGTTTTCCAGTTTTCCCAACATCCTTTATTGAAGAGACTATCTTTTTTCCATTGGATATTCTTTCCTGCTTTGTCAAGATTAGTTGACCATATAATTGTTGGTCCATATCTGGGTTCTCTATTCTGTTCCATTGATTTATGTGTCTGTTTTGTGCCAGTACCATACTGTTTTGATGACAACAGCTTTGTAACATAGCTTGAAGTCCAGAATTCTGATGTCTCCACCTTTGTTCTTCTTTTTCTAGATTATTTTGGCTATTTGGGGTCTTTTGTGGTTCCATACAAATTTTGGGATTCTTTGCTCTAATTCTATGAAAAATGGTGTTATTCTGACAGGGATTGCACTAAATGTATAGATTGCTTTGGATAGTAAAGACATTTTAACAATATTTGTTCTTTCAATCCATGAGCATAGATTCTTTTTCCATTTCTTTTTTCCCTCTTCAATTTCTTTCAGAAGTGTTCTATAGTTTTCAGAGTACAGATCTTTTAACCCTTTGGTTAGGTTTATTCCAACAAATTGGGCAATCTGGAAGAAATGGATAAATTCCTAGAAACATAAAACCAAAACTGAAACAGAAAGAAATAGAATATTTGAACAGACCCGTAACCAGCGAAGAAATTTAATCAGTAATCAAAAATCTCCCAAGAAACACAAGCCCAGGGCTGGATGGCCTCCCAGGGGAATTCTACCAGACAAGACATGTAAAGAAGAGTTAATACCTATTCTTCTCAAACTGTTCTAAAAAACAGAAATTGATGGAAAACTTCCAAACTCATTCTATAAGGCCAGATTTATTCTGATTCCAAAACCAGACAAAGACCCCACCAAAAAGGAAAATTACAGGCCAATATCCCTGATGAACATGGCTGTAAAAATTCTCAACATGATACTAGCAAATCAAATCCAATAGCACATTAAAAGAATTATTTACCATGATCAAGTGGGATTTATTCCTGGGCTACAGAGGTGGTTCAATATTCACAAATCAATCAGTGTGATACACCACACAAATAAAGGAAAGGATAAGAACCATATGATCCTCTCAATAGATGCAGCAAAAGCATTTGACAAAATATAGCATCCTTTCTTGATAAAAACTCTCAAAAAAGTAGGGATAGAGGAAACATACCTCAACATCATATAGGCCATATACAAAAGACCCACAGCTAATATCCTCAATGAGGAAAAACTGAGACCTCTTCCTCTACAGTCAGGAACAAGACAGTGCTGTCCACTCTCACCACTGCTCTTCAACGCAGTACTGGAATTGCTAGCCTCAGCAATCAGACAACAACAACAACAACAAAAAACCAAAAGGAATCTAAATCGGCAAGAAAGAACTCAAACTTTCACTCTTCATAGACGACATGATACCCTATGCAGAAAACCCAAAAGACTCCACCAAAAAAAAAAAAAATAGCTAGAACAGATACACAAATCCAGCAAAGTTGCAGGATATAAAATCACCATGCAGAAAACTGTCACATTTCTATATACCAATAATGAAGCAGTGGAAAGAAAAATCAAGGAATTGGTCCCATTTACAATTGCACCAAAAACCATAAGATATCACAGTTATATTCTTAAGGACGAAAAATTAAATATTTGAGAATAGGAATCCATTTCCGCCAATATCTCAAGTGCCCTGAATAGCAATATCTTTTAATCCCTGAAGGAATACAGATAACAGGTGTACTCTGACAAAACACTGATTAGCAATGGAAAAGTTGTGATGAGTGACTCTAGTTCATCAAGATTCATTTCTGATGAATTTATCTGTTTCTCTTTCTGCTCATTTATATTTATTTCTCTATTATTTGGATACACCAATTTTCTCACTTTCCTTGGGTCTTAATTTCTCTTAGCTGACAATAATATAGAATTGCAATATATTTTTAAACTCCTTAACATGTGTTTTCATAAATAATATATATATATTTATTTATAAAATATATATTAGAATATAACTCCAACATCAGAAAGAATGAAATCTTTCCATTTGCAATGATGTGGATGGAACTAGAGGATATTATGCTAAGCCAAATATGTCATTCACAGAAAGACAAATATCATGATTTCACTCATATGTGGAGTTTAACAAACAAAACAGATGAACACAGGGGAAGGGAAGGTAAAATAAAATACGAGGAAAACAGAGAGAGAGGCAAACCATAAGAGAATCGTAATGACAGAGAAATTGAGGGTTGCTGGAGGGAGTTGGGTGGGGGATGAGTTTTAAGGAGGACTCCTGTTGTGATGAGCAATGGGTGTTAGATGTAAGTGATGAGTCACTAAATTCTACACCTGAAACGAATTTTACCATATGCGTTAACTAAAATTTAAGTAAAAACTTGAAATAAAAAAATGATCTGTCTACAAACAAAAAAAACCACAACTTCTTAACATGTGTTTTAATGATCTTTTTACTACTTCAAATGTCAATTGAGTTTAATACATTTTAAGTAACTTATGTGAGAATGATTTTCTTACCTTTTGGGCCAGACATTTGAGATAAACAAAGCCCCTCAATCTAGAACATGGGTTTAAAGTAATTATTCAGTGATAAACAACCAATACTTCTTTGTTTTTACTTTTAAGAAAAATTATGTATTTAATAGGAGGCTTTCCCTATTTGCATGTTAGGATTCAGAAGGGAAAAATGTGTACTATTTTATTGTTTTTGTACCACACCTTCATGTTTTGAGATCATTTAAAAAGCAAAATACTTTAGTTAGAAAACCAGAGGTATTTCAAGCAAAAGAAACCACAGAAGATCATTTACGTTAACTCCTAGCCTTCAAGTGGGGAAATTTATTATTTCCATATTAAAAATGAGGAGCCTAAAAGGTAAAGTGTTCAGTCTGTTGACTTTTGTGCAGTATTCAAAAATAATGCCACCATATTCTGATAATCCATTATCTTATGATATCTTGACACATACTTGATACTTGAGCATTCAGTCTGGAGTATTCACAATGTATCAGATAGTCCAGTAAATAAAATATCAGCTCTTGGGTGAACCCTATTAGAGCTGGTTGAATAATATGTCCCAAAAGATATTTCTACCAGAACATGTGAATATGACCTTATTTGGAAAACAAGGTCTTTGCAGATGTAATTGAGTTATGGGTTTCATGATGAGATCATCTAGGTTTATCCAGGTGGGCTCTAAATCCAATGGCAAGTGTCCCTATAAGACAGAAAAGAAGAAGACACAGATATAGAAGTCCAAGCCAAAGAGGCACAGGAGAAGGCTCTGTGAAGACACAGAAGATAAAGCCACATGAAGACAGAGGCAGAGATTGAAGCTGTGCATTGGTAAACTGAAGAATACCTGGAACCACCTGAAGCTGGAAAAGGCAAGAAAGGATTCTTTCCAAGAGATTATGGAGGAAATGTGGCCCTGCTAACACCTTGATTTTTTTTATTTTTTTATTTTTTTTACTTTTAGCCTCCAGAATGATGAGAGAATAAATTTCTGTTGTTTGAAACCACCAAATTTGCAGTAATTTGTCATGGCACCCCTAAGAATATACTCTACCCATCATTTGGCTTCTTCAAGTATAACCCTAAAGAGCTAGATGAACATTGTTAAAGAAAATTATATAATGGAACTAACTACTTTCAATTTAAATTCATAGATACTAATAGTAACAAACTTCAAATAAATACTCAATTCTATCCAGAAAATCTAATATGTTTCCCACTCTTCCACACACCAAAAAGAAAATTCAGATCTCCTCTTCAATTATTAAACTTTATCTTTTCTATATTATTATCTATACTCATCTTTCTTTGAAAAATGGAAGTCATTAAACTCAAATCCCATCATCTTATGTGAGTGAACTTGTAGACCTACCTGCATTAACAGACATTTCATCTTCTTCCCAAATGTGACAATGGAGAATGCCCACACCCACCACTTTTTATCAAAGAACATCTATTCATCCACATGTTCTCAGGACCCTCCCTACTCTTGCCTTCCCAATGAATGACCTTTAGTTTGTATGCTCTCTTTTCAGCAATACCTGACTTTTAATCTCTTCTGAAGCATTCCAATAAACACACAAACATGTTCTAATATAGGCTTAGAAAAACCTTCCATTGACTTCATATCTGCCTTCAACTCCAATTCTCTAATAGTTTCCATTGAAAAGGTGTTGACTTTGCTCACTTCCCAATAACCTTTAATGTACTTCATTCTGTTATTCTCCACTGCTACCTTCTAAACACAGGCCACAACTATTTTTTTTTTTTTAACATTATCTCCCTCTAGACCAAAAGCCTTTGACTGGGCTGCCCACTTCTACTCCTTCCCTTTTCTAATTCATTAAGTCTTGTCATTTCTCTGATAAAAACCTTTCAATTATTTCTTCTTAGAAGAATATTGAAATTATTTCCCATGGTTATAGACCCTCTGCCATGTAGCAATTCTTATCTCTTTAAATTTACTGCATATACTTCTCTCTCTTCAGTCACTGTACTCTGGCCTCATTGTTCTTTTTTTTCAGGTTTTGAACAAACCAAAATATATTTTCTTCAGGGTGCTTGCAATGTTCTTCCATTGCCCTTTCACATGAGTTCTTTTTCATTTTCAAGTTTCAGCTTAACATATCTAATCAGAGCTTGACCACCCTATATAAATAACTCTCCATTCTATTATTTCCCATACTATTCTCTTATTTGTTTTTCCTAGTGACAGTAATAATCCGTAATTGTTAAATCTAATTTGTTTACAGTTTCCTGCATTAGAACAAAAACTTTATGATAGTAGGGGAGCAAATCTCCTCCGCCAATCATAGAATGTGTCTGAGCAGTTTCTGATACAAAATAAGTCTGCTTGTAGACTATTTGTCCACTTGAATATCTTCAGGGAATTCAAATTGTATAGTCATTAACAAACTATGCTTATGTGATAAGAGATAGCTGAACTTCTAAAGTAATACTCAAGGATTTTTTATTAATGTATTTATTTTAAAATTATTGTCAACTATGTATCCAGAATAATGAACTCTGGATAAGCTCACAGACTATGGACTTTCAGTATAATATCTTCACACAAAAACATAAACCACTTAATTAAGGGAGGAAACTAGACACAAATGTTAGAGGGAAGATCTGTTAAGTATGACAAGAAATCTACACTATGGTTGACCAGTGAGGAATTGAAAGCAAGACATGAGACGATTTCTTCATGAGTATTTATATGAAGAAGTCTATAATATAAGCCTCTAATATTGGACTGATACACTTTCCAAATATATCTTCTGGGCTTGTTTGTTTTCATTATCATTGTCAGAGATTGCTCATAGTAACATTTTGAATGGCTAAAGCAGATTAGAAAACAAAAATCAGAACCCTACATTAGACTGCTCAATGTTTACTATGCACAGTATACTTAATTTTTCTGTCTGAATTTTCTAGTTTGATAAACTTTGGTGTTGTTGTCTATATGACTATGAAGTAGACACAGAATATAAGAATCTGTGAATTGAGACTTGGAATTTTTGTTTTAGAGTTTTATTAGGGCTCTTAGACATTTTGGATTATTGTATGACTTCAGAGGGGTGCAACATAATAAAAACTAATAAAGGATATAAATGATTTTGGGTAAAATCAAAGGTGAGATTAATAATCTGAACATGAATATGCTACATGTAATTAATTATCAAATCAAATTATGATAAAACAATAGCTTTAGAAGCAGATGTATCTGAATTTGATTGATGCTCTGTAATATGATAGTGGTGTAAACTGATTTTCATCTTCAAGTGCCTTTGAGATCATCAAAAAATAAATTAAACAAGCCGAAATTCTGAGCTAAAGTTGAGAATATATCAATCTGTTGAAAATCAGTGATTCTGCACCATCTATAGCTACTCAACTGAACTAAAGACCTCATTTCTCAAATATTCTGGATAAGAAAGAATTTGCAAATCATTTTGAGAATAGAAAAAAAGGTAATTGATGGCAGACACATAGATAAAGGTTGCACAGGGAAAATTCTGTCTCCACTAAATATCCCAGGGAAGTGGTATGGTGTCATTTCTGTACTAAAAGGTGAATGTAATTTGCATGTTGAGCCCTATAATCAGGAACAAATGCCTCTTAGCCCTACAAATGAAACCATCTTGGTTTTTCAAAAAAAAAAAAAAGAGAGAAAAGAAAAGAAAGGAAAGGAAAAGACAAAAAAAAGGAAAAGGAAAGTAAGAACAACAACAGAAACAACAAAATGTGCCAAAACAGAAGCATAAGTAATACAAATCAGATAAAGAAAGATCAATACGCTATAATCCAAGCTACCAGTTCATGGACAGAATCACAGATTATAGAAAAGCACTGTATTTTTCATATACTTCATGAGAATACATAAAACACTTAAATTCTTGTGTTCAGTCTATTTAAGACAAATNAGTTCATGGACAGAATCACAGATTATAGAAAAGCACTGTATTTTTCATATACTTCATGAGAATACATAAAACGCTTAAATTCTTGTGTTCAGTCTATTTAAGACAAAAATTGTTAGTCTGGTTGACACATTATCATTTAGTTTCGTGTGGTATTAATGGAAGAAAGATAAAAATCTTTATTAATTTGTGAACCTTGTAAGGTACTTAAAATGAAATTCTAACTAATACTAGATTTTACTGTTGTTTTATGTGAATATTGCAGCTTTCCTAAATAATACTCTTAAATACCATTTCAAAATATTACTAACTTGGCAGGCTATTTTCCTATTTGCTCATAGTTTTTTTTTTATTTGTTAATTGTTGTCTTTTTTAATTTCAATTAAATAAATGGAGATCTTTAACCATAAAATAAATATTTCACCACTCCCAACTTTAATTTTCTATGGAGAGTGAAAAACTAATCATGGATGGTCTGATTGCCTGCCCGTGTATCAGCCCTTCCATGGTCTCCTCAGTCTGGAAGAATACCATATTTGGAGACCAGAACAACAGATCATGTTGTCACTGCATTTCATTTTTATTTCTGTCCGTTGCAAGTACTCTAAATGGCTGAAATTCAGTGAAATTCAATGGTTGATATAATAGACCAAGGGACTTGTTTAGGGAAGGCTATCTTATTATGGAAATAAGCACTTAAGACTTGATCATTGATTCAAAAAGTCTTCAGGGGAAAGGAAAGAGATCTAACCAGATGGTGCTTAAGAAAAAAAAATTTGAATCTCTTTCACATAAATCAGCCAATTAATATGCTAAGTCACAAAAGGTAAATCTTGAAACTGCTGTTTCCCAATTTCAAAGTTGTCCTTTTCTGATTTTCCTCAATTTTCAGTTTTTCTCCACTAGTTTTAGTTCTTAAATATACAACTAAAATGATGATTAAATATAAAAAGTAATGTAGAATTATTTATCCCAGATGCTGGCACACTGGTCTGGTGGCAAGAACACAAGTTAGGAGTCTGGTTTTCACTGGGCTTATTACACTGATTAAATATGAATCATTCTAATTATTAATTTTCTCATCTACATTGGTAGGGTGGACATTACACCTTCCTCCAGAGTTGTTAAAAGGATTGAATGGAATAGTGGATTCATGGTTAAAGGACCCACAATCAGAGCTTAGGTTATGCCCAGCTGAAATTTACACATATCCAGACAAGTCTTTGGAGGATTGGTGAAAATGACCTACCAGCAATTCATTTACCTAAACACACAAGAGGCTTTCTGGGAAAAAGCACATTTTTAAAAGGGAGATAGACACAAAAGACACAAATAAAGAGTCTCAGTTTACTAAAAGATAGGTAATTTTGAGCCCAATATAGTGATGGCCACTCAAATCTATTTTCTGCCCTAACCAATGAACTTATGAACATATCCTAAAAAGATATTGCACAAAAGAAAACAAACAAAAATCCAAATCTGACAATAAACTGTTTCATTATGATTCTGAAGATACTGGTCAATAAAACTAATCATTTTAAAACTATAACACAAAAATGAGAGATTTGAATATGTTCTGCTTATACATGGAACTTGACATTGCTATTCACACTTAGGGCATGTGGTTACCACTCAGCTCTGCCATATCAAGGATTTCAGTGGACTACAGATATCCTTGCCAGTGACAACCATAGACATCTGGCATCCTGACAGCAGTGGCTACAAACATAAAACTCCAAAGGCCCCTATTTTAGTGGCTTCAGAGCTATAAGCAACATCAATACCTGAATTGGGAGTTTAAATTGAGTACCAGCCACAGGGATGATATCCATGGAGAGGTACCACATCACTAAATAAATGTAAGGTAAGGCACAAGAAAAGAGCTACTGGGTGCTCTAGGTCAGGGGTCCACAAACCTTTTCTGTAAAGGGCCAGACAATAAATATTTTAGGTTTTGTGGGCTATATAGTCTCTATCACAACTACTCAACTTTATCACAACTACTCAATTACCAGTGTAGTGACAAAACCATCTATAGGCAATTGAGATATGAGTGGTTATGGCTGTATTTGGATAGTATTTTATTAACAAAAACAGGTTGGGGCAGGATTTATTCTGCTGTAGAGACTTGTCTGTGAATATAATAGAATGATCCTTGAAAATTATTACAAATAAATAAGGAAATGCTTCAAGCCTTTAGAAATTATGAATACATTGGCAATGAATGTCAAATAAATAATTTTTAAAATATTGATGTGATGCTTTTTTTTCAATCCCAAAGGAACTATAGTTACGTATCCAAACTTCTTCAAACATAGAAGGCAAACAAAATTATGCTCTCTCTTTCTCTCTCCCCCACTTTTCCTCCATCTCTCTCTCTATGTATCTTCCTGAAAAGAAGTATCTGAACCTCTACTTCCATTTCTAACAATAGTTTTGCTATAACAAATTTCACTTTTTCTGATAATGTAAATATATATTTGTCAGTGCCAATCTAATGGTTTGCCTAATGAATTACAGCATCCTTGACTTTAGCTAAATTCTGGGAATGTAGGGTCTTTTAAGATACAAGATAAGTCATAAAGGTGGCTTAAACATTAAGATCATTAATAATTTTACTTAACAACAATATGGAACTGGAGAGTATGCAAGATGAGATAATTTACAAGAATGAGGGCCAGATGATTACTTTTGGAAGTGAATGTGTCCTAGTTCTGGCTAATAAGTTATAAAATAAAGCTTGCTGAGGACTACCTGGGAAGAATATCCTCATTCTTAAAAAGACAGATTCCTTACTCATATATTTCTCTTTTACCACTGTCAGCATCTTAACTTGTCCTTGTAGGCATTTTTTTTCAGAGTCTAAAAACATTTCCAGGCACCACTGAAGAAAGCAAAATTGAAACATGTTTGGTACTTTTTAAGAGTGAGGAAAGCCTTCCCAGAGGGTCTCCAGTAGTTCTATACCTAAAATATTATGTAGATGTAATATATATCACAACTGCAACATATAGAAAGATTGGTAAAGGTACCTATATGGTTGAGAGGCTGTATTTTATTTAAAGTGAACAATTATCTTTAAGTAGAATGTAAAAGTTAGGTGAGTATATTGTAATCATCACAGGAATACATAAAAACTGTAGAGGAAACACATTGAAAAATTCAATAGATAAATTAAATGAAATACTAAAATAATTTAAATAATCAAAAAAAGACAGGAAAAAAATTTAAAAAAAGACTGTTGGTCCAGACAGAAAATTAATAATAAAATGGTGGACCGACATCCAACCATACCAATGATTACATTAAATATAAGTAGTCTAATATACTTTATTAAAAGAGATTCTGGCACTGAATTATTTTAAAAGACCAAAATACATGCCGAATATATAAGAACTTCATATAAGAACTTGAAACACAATGATTAGAGAGGTTGAAAGAAAAAGAATAGAAAAAGGTACATCATGCAGACACTAATAAAAAGATGACTGGGGTCATGATATTAATATCTGGCAACATGACTTCAGAAAAAAAGGAAAATTAGCAGGAGAAAAAGGGTATTATGTAATGATAAGAGTGTCAATTCATCACAAAGATCTAATAATACTGTGTCTACATGTAACAACATGGCTTCGAAGTACATGAAACAATAACCGATTAATCTAAAAGGAGATATAGACAAATCTATGACTTCAGTTTGAGATTTCAACACTTATTTCTTAGTAATTGATAAAACAGGTAGACAAAAAAAGAGTAAAAATTTAGAAGACCTTAAGAACATTATCAGCCAACCTGTTATCTATAGAACATTCCATCCAAATCAGTTAAAACACACATTCTTTTCAAGACATGGAAAAATTCCCCAAAATAGACCATATTCTTTGTCAGAAAATAAATTTATTAAATTAAAAAATGAAAAGTATATTATTTGGCCGTAAGAAAAGTAAAAATATTTTTTAAAAGGTATTTGCTAAAGCTCAAATAATCTGATAATAAACAATATATTTCTAAATAATACCTAGGTCAAAGAATGTCATAAGGAAATTTTTTTAAGAAAATTTAAAGTAAATAAAAATTAAAATACAACATATCAAAAATTGAGAGATGCAGATAAAGCAGCACATAGAGGGAAATTTATACTACAAATGTGTATGTAAGAAAGAAGAAAAAACCAATAATCTAAGCTTCTAACTCAAGAAACTAGAAATAAAGAGCAAACAAAATGCAATTCATGCAGAAGGAAGAAAATAAAGAGGAGAAACTCATGAATTGAAAACAGAAAATCACAGAGAAAAATATATTAAATCAAATGCTGCTTGACCAAAAAGACCCATAAAAGTGATAGTCAAAATGAGGGGTTAAAAAAAAGTGATGACTCGGTGAGCACTACTGGAAACAAAAAGGGAAAATATCACAAACATTAAGAGGATACTAAGAGAATACTGTACACATCTCTATGAACATATATTGAACAAATTCTAGGAATTGGATCAATTCCTTAAAAGACGGAAATTACAAAAACAATTTCAAGAAAATGTAGAAAACTGGAATGATTTTTTATTAAAGAAATTAAATTCACAGTTATAAAACTTTCTAAAAATGCAAAAATAAAAATAAGTTTTAAAATAATTTTAAAGTATCACCAAATACACAAAATCTCTTCCAGAGAAGAGAAACAAAAAATAATTTTATGAGGCAACCATTACTTTAATAGCAAAACTAGATAAAGACAATAAAAGGAAATAGAGCAGTCCAATATCTCCCATGAACACAAAAATCTTTGACAAAATATTAGCCAAATGAATACACCAATATATAAAAATGATGAAACATCATTATCATGTAGGGTTTATCTCAGGAAAGCGAGTTTGCTTCTAACATTCAAAAATAAAGACATATTTAAATTACCATATCAACAGATTAAACAATAGAGACGTAAAATTCAATATCAATTTATGATAAAAACACTCTGGAAATTAGTTGTAAATAAAAACTTCCTGAACCTGATAAAGACTATCAACAAGAAACGTAAAACTATCACCATACTTAATGGTGAAAAACTGAATGCTCCTTACCAAAGGTCAGGAATAAGGCAAGATTATCTGTTCCTAATACTCCTACTCCATATTATATTGGTTGCTGTAGACACTGTGATAAGGTGAGGAAAAAGAATGCATCAATTCTCTCTAAATTGATCTATAGAATTCATAGAATTAAAATCTCAACAGATATTTTGTACATATTATCAAGTTAGTTCTGAAATGTATATGGAAAAAGAGATGTACAAGAAATCCCCAAACAATCTTCCAATAAAAGAGTAAAGTTGGAGTCATAACATTACCTATTTTAAGACTGACTCCTGACCTACAGTTATTAAAGATTGTGCCATTAATAAAAAGACAGACACACAGATGGATGAGACAGAATAGAAATTGCTGAATTAGACCTACGCAAGTAGAATCAACTGATTTTTACCAAGATGCATAGATAATTCAATGGAGAAAGGACTTTTTTCAATAAATGGTACTGGAACAATTGAACCACTGAGTATGAATAATTCAAAACAAAAAAACCTCAACCTATATCTCATTCAGTATAACAACATTACTCCAAAATGTATCAAAAACTATAAAATTCTTAGAAGAAAATACAGGGGAAATCTTTATAATTTTGGATTATTCAAAGAATTCCTATATAAGACAACAAAAGCATGATTTGTAAAATAAATATTCGGTAAACTGAAATTAATCAATATTTAAAAATATTTTCTCTCCAAAATATTTAAAAACTAAACATATATTGGGAGAAAAATTTCCAAATCAAATATCTGACAAGTTGGGGAGGAGGAGTTAAGATGGCAGAGGAGTAGGGGTCCCCTTTTTCAGCTGGTCCACTGAGTTGAGCTGGATAGGTACCTGACCATCCTGAACACCCACGGAACAGTCTGAGACACAGGTAGATACATCTGGATCGCTACAAATGAACATCTCCAGCGCTCAGTATTGAGGTATGAAGCGGGAAGCTGAGAATCCGCTCACAGATACGGGGAAGATAAACAGAAGGGGGAGGGAGCCACCATGTTCAGGCTCCGGGAAGCAGTAGCCACCTGCATTGGGGAGCAGGCTGACTCCTGGACCGGCACCCGCAAGAGAGCAGACTGAGAACATGAGCTGGGGAATGCACGCAACCCAACCTGAAAACCGGAGCACGGGAGTGCATGAACCACACTGAAACAGAGCTATGGGGCGGCTGGTGGCTGGCGGTGTTACAAACACAAGGGCAGAGACGTGTGGGCCCTGGATGTGAGGCCTGGGACTCCGGGTATAGGGAGCATATCCCAGGATGCTGCAGGGGGGAGCAGCACCAACAGAAACAGAGTTAAAGTGGCCAGGAGACCCCAGTGGAGAACGGTCTGTGATCCCTCTGTTCAGAGACAGATGCTGGAATTCGGCCACTGCTGCTCTGACTCTCAGAAAAGCCACAGAAAACCGCCAGGGAAAACCGCCAGAGAATAAAAGCCTGGAAATACTGGCTCACAGTATGCCCATCCGTATCCCACCTCGCAGGGAACACGGAGACTCTACCCAAACAGGGTTGTCTGAGTATTGGTGTGGCGGGCGGCAGGCCCCTCCCCCAGAAGGCAG